>NC_081557.1:222593854-222802081 GCF_022355385.1 Mustela nigripes | reverse complement strand
TTGAACCAACCTTGCAGCCCTGGAATAAATCCCACTTGGTTGTGGTGAATAATCCTTTTAATGTACTGTTGAATCCTATTGAAAGCCTTCACATTTCTGATGGGAATGATTTTTATCCTAGATCCTACATCCAGTGAAACCATCCAAAACACGTGAGGATAGATGACAGTTTCCGACATGCACATTGCGATCCCTTCTTTGCCCTCCCGGGCTCTCCTCTCCTCCTTAACAGGGGCTGAACCAGCTGCTTTCTGCCATCCATGTTCAATGGGGGCCCGATCACCCCCACAAGGGCAAATTTGGTTCTTAGGTAGCATGAAAAAATTATATACTTTTTAGTGTAAAGCACAGCAATACATACTATACATAAATCATAGTCTATCTGGGATATGAAAATTATAGGGGCAAAATATGTCCCCTTGGAAGATGAAAATAGAAAAAAGGTTGAGAAATATTGGTTAGTCAATGGAAGGCACTGGCGAGAGACCGAGGACTGAAGCTGTTGGAGAGGAATGCCTCTCTCCTCTCTGAGGCCACGTCCTCAGCAGTGGCCACATCTCTTCTTAAATCCAGCAACTTCCAGCTTAGGCTGGAACCCCAACGTCCTTTCATCCCTGGGGATGACAACTGGGGATGGCAACTGGGGATGACAGCCACATCCTACTGTTGCTAAACCTTGGAGGCGGGGGTGAGGGGCTCCCCTTCCTGTCTGGCTTCTTAGTTCTTCCATCCCACAAAACCATTCCCTTAACTCAATCCCCTCTGTTGACTACAGAAGGGAAACATGGCAGCCCCCTTTGGCCTCATAAACTATGTATTTTACATGGCTGTGAAAAGCATTGTTGCACGTTAATTAAAAATTTTAAACTTCCAAAAGGAAGAGTGGTTCATTTTTTTAAATAAAATGAGTAATAGCTGGCCCAAGACAAAAAGGGTGGGAGGCCGAAGGAGAGAAGACGAAGAACAAGCCGTGTTTTCAGTGATGAGCCCAGAAACCATGAGGTACTTTCCCAGCTGTTGGGGAGCTCAACACAGGGTCTACAGAACACACAGCACGTCCTAATGGAAGCATTCTACATGAGATGAGAGGGTGCAAATGGACCAGAGGGACTGGCAATATAGGCCAGTGACTGTGGGGCCCCAATGTACCCCTCCCAGGCCAGGGGGAATGACCAAGAGACTTTCCATTCAATCAGTCTAGCATCCCCATGGATGCACAGGGAGATTCCCACCCAGGACGTCTTCTCCCACTTCTGGGACTTCCCCCATGGATGAGCCAAAGTTGTTAAAAGAATTTGAAGAGTTTGTATATTTTTTGTTTAAATCAATGAAAAGAAGGGTCCCCTCTCCTTTTCATGCATCAGGAAAGCACAAAGTTCCCCAGGACAAGTTAAGCTTACCCTTCACTGCTGAACCCATACCCTCCACTAGGGATTTTTTTTTTTAAAGGACAAATGATCCCTCCAAAGATCCCTCCAAAGATCTTTTTTTTTTTTTTTAAGATTTTATTTATTTATTTGCAGAGAGAGATCAGAAGTAGGCAGAGAGGCAGAGAGAGAGAGGAAGAAGCAGTCTCCCTGCCAGAGAGCCCTATGTGGGACTCGATCCCAGACCTGAGATCATGACCTGAGCCAAAGGCAGAGGCTTAACCCACTGTGCCACCCAGGCACCTTCTATTCTTATTTCTACAGTCAGTGAGGAGATTCACATGGGCTCTATTCTTTGCCAGCTTCTGCTACCCAAAGTGGTAATAGTGGACAGCAAGCGAAAAGCAAGTACAAGGCAGTCAGTCAGCTGTGTGTTCCACCCAGCCCAAGGACTCACCTTCCTGTTCAAGGAAGCTAGGAAGGAAGAAAGAAAAAGAACCAGAGGATCAAGGGAAGGAATGACACAGACATAGGTGGTCTTGGGAACAGACCTGGTGACTGTGATCATTTTTCTCTTCTTTCTTTTTATTTGTATTCATTTATTTGCTTATTTGTGTTTTCTAACATGGTACAACATAGAGAGAAAAAGCTAGAGTTTTCCTTCTTTTGTTTAATGTCAGAAACTAAAGTGGGCATGGAAGTAGCAAGGAAGACACAAAGGAAACGCATGGAAATGTTAACACTGTAGCTCATTGGTGAGCCTGAGGGCAGTCATTCTTATTTTTCTCATTTATCTTTCCACCCTTTTTACTAGGACCATTCTTGACCTTTGTAATAACAACAAAAATCCCTGTACACAAAACAAAAACAACAATAAAGATTTTGTCTTGGGTCTGAAAAAGAAAAAGACTATAACTACTTTAAACTATAAACAATGTTTGGGGTTTTTTTCTGAATGATAAGATTTGGGGCACATTTTTCCTTTTTGCTTATCTCTGATTTGCAAAAAATGTCAACAAAGAAAAGATATCACTTGCATAAGAAGGAATATCAAGGCAGTTATGTGTCATGCCTTCCCTCAGCCCATGCCATCACCCCCGGGATACCCCATGAGGGTCCCCAAACTGTAGTAGGGACAAAGACACCACAGAGACTGCTTCAGTCCCTTTCTCTCCTCTCTTTTCTTGTCTCAGGGAGAAAGGAACAATAGCATGATTTCCAAAGAGGACCTCAGCTTTGCTCGAGCTTGGGTTTGGAATCTCACTGCAGAGAATTTTCTTCCATAAGTTTCTTAAGCTCAAATCAACACATTTATTTTTCTAAGAGGTTATAGGTCTTTGAGGGAAGGAAGTATTTCCCAGTCATTTTTATATCCCTCCCAGTGTCTATTAAATTACCTAAACAGGGGGTTGGTGCATTATCACTCACTCAACAAACTTTTGTTGGGGGATCCATGGAGCACCATCAACTCAGTGGGGTCCCAAGAGACAGACTAGGGCATGGGCTTTGCCCAGCAGGTCCCCCACTTCTCCCATCTGTGTGGAGGACAAAGTGTCCACAGTAGTTACACCCCAAATGGACAAGGATTAGGCTGCACCAGACTCAGCAGGGTCAGATGTTGAAATGTTTAATGTTGCAGGGCACTGGGTGTTTGGGAAGCTATCCATTCACGTGTTTATGAGTCCTGAGAATCCCTGGATTCATGGCTATCTGTTCTGCTGACTTGCTTCAACCTAACTCCAGCTTCCAAAGCCAGGGGTTCAGCCCCACTCTGTACAGAACTCTCCTCATCCACTCTCCTCTTGGCTGTGGGGTCACCCATTGTCAAGGACACTAATCAGATGGATTGGAATATCCTCCTTCACCCGACAGGACACTGGGCTCTGTCCCTCAGCGAAGGTTGATGGTATTCTAGTAGAACGAACAAAAAGTTCCAATAGCACATTTGTTGATATGAGGGAGTCTGATCAAAATCCTCAATAAAGTTCCTCAGAATCACATTACTCCTGCCATGGGCAATGTGAAAACCCCAGGACAATGTTCCTGAGGAGCAGAGTGCCTCTTTCGTGGGTCATCTCATCATCCACCGTTTCAACACCTAGACTGACTGCCTACCATTGGCCAAGTCCTACTGGCTCTGGGGACACACAGAAGAGGAGCTATGGTCTGTTGGGAAGAGAGAAGTGCAGGCAATCCTGTAATAGGAAAACCCATAGAAAGCAGGGTGTGTGGACCTGGAGGCCAGGGAAGGGGAGGACATTGGGCAGTGGAGTCTGTGTATGTCAGAGATAAGGACAGGAGAGAGACTGACAACTGAGAGACCATGGTAATGCAAAGAGGAATAAAGAAGTGAGGCTTAGCAGGATTCAGGAGCCAGATCAAGATGAACCCTGTATACCACAAGAAAGAGACTGTGCCAGGTCCCACAAGGGCTGGAGTCACGGAAGAACACTGAGCAAGGGAGTGACACATCTCAAGTGGGAGAGAAAGTCAAGGAAAAGTAGTCTTAGAATGGTCTAAAAAAAAAAGAAGTTTAAAAATTCCTAAGCATCAGACTTGGAAACTTGGAGGTGATTTGGGTCATTCTGGCATCTGCTGGGGAGGACAGAGCATCTGGAGAGGGGACAGACACTGGCAGGGAGAAAGGTAAATGAGGAGTTTACTACCAAAGGCCAGGTGAACAGGGGCCAGGGATGAGCCAGGGCTGGAGAAGCAGTGACAAAGTGGGGAGTAGATGGGAGATTGGGGGGACAGAATTGACAAGATTTGGTAACCGATTGCAAGGCGGGAGGGACAAGGTACAGTCAGAATGGAGAAGTGAGCCCTGGATCTGGCTCAGATGCTTGACAAGACTAGTTTGTAGGTGATGGTGGGAACAAAGGAGAGTTTGGGGTCGGTTCAAAAGAGAAGGAGAGGACAGGAGGTGCAGACAGTTGTTTCCAGTTTCATGGGGGGACAGAGACAGAGGGCAGCAGCTGAAAGCTCCTGCCGGTCAGAGGAGGACCTTTTATTTAAGGCTGGGGGTGTTCTAGCACACTTGTATGCTGAAAGGAAGAAATCAGAAGAGGAAGGGAACCTAAGGGTGTAGGAATGAGGAGACCCCAGCAGGGTGAGGGCTGGTAGGACTGGTCCAGAAAGAACGTGGAGGGGTCATCCATTGCCATAGGAGGGGAGGCAGGGAGGTAATGTGTCCACAGAGGCTGGTAAGTGCATCTTCTCTGCTTGACTGACTTAGCACAATCCCCTCTAGTTCCCTCCATGTTGATAGGCGGAACATAAGGAATAACACGGAGAACCACAGGGGAAGGGAGGGAAATTGGAAGTGGGGAACCAGAGAAGGAGATGACCGTGAGAGACCATGGACCCCAGGAAACAAACTGAGGGTTTCAGAGAGGAGCAGGTAACCGGGTGATGGGTATTAAGGAGGGCACATGTTATGATGAGCGCTGGGTGTTACACGTAACGAATGAATCATTGAACACTGCATCAAAAACTAACGATGGAAAAGCCCCAGGTCCTTGTACATGCTGTTCCCTCTGCCCAGAAAGCCCTTCCTCCTCTCTTCACCTGGACATCCCCAACTCATTCTTCAGAGCTAAGCTCAGGGGGCTGTCCCTCCTCGGGAAGCCTTCTGGCTCCCACCCAGGCCATGCTGGGTGCTTTCCCAGCTAACTGAACATAACTTTGAGTGGCTAACTGAACGTAATTTTAAAAAGAGCAGCTTTTCTGTTGGTTTATATTTTCTCAATGAAATAGAAAGCTGAATGGGGGAGCTGAGGATGAGGATGGGGAGGAAGTCTGGGGAGACTCGGAGGTGGGGGAGGAGAAGGAGTCTTATTGCCCTCTGAGAGAACGAGAGGACACTGAACTTTGGGAAAGAAAATGGTAATCCAGGTGCCCTCAGCCCCCCAGGAGAGCATGCAGGGGTGACCAAATGACCAAGACAAGGAGAGGGCAAGTGTGAGTCCTGGGAGAGGTGAAGAGCCCCAATGGGACAAAACCCCCCTCCCTGCCAGAAGCATAGAGAGCACCAACCATTCTGGGTGGGGTACAGAGAGCTGCCACGGAAATGGGACCTTCAAGCCCAAGCCTGGGGTCTATTTGGGTGAAGGGAGGGAGTGTGTCAACAATTGGGCCACCATGGAAAACATTAGGAACGAAGCCAGTAGTTACAAAAAAGCCATTGAGAAGTTACTTTCCAGTTCATAAAAGTGGACCCTTTCCTTCAGAGCCTTGCAAACAAAGCCAATATAGTTTTGTGTGATTGGTGATACCAGTGAACAAATGATAGTTATCACAGAGGTGAGTCCTGGGTCACCTTGGATCATCCAACATCCTTTTCCCTCCTCAAGGTGACTGTGACTAAGAGCTCGTCCCTGAAATAAACCACAGAGCTCTGATGGCTCCTTTCCCAGGAAGACCAAGGTGTGGTTCCTTCACTGTTCCTGGAAGACAGATGGCCATTGAGGTGCCCGTCAGCCTGCCCTGACACATACACACACACACACACACACACACACACACACACACACACACACACACACCATGGCACCAACAGTCCCTTCAGAGAAAGAACGTATCCAGACCCTGGGTATTTCCCCGGGCTCACTGACCTCGACCCTCCCTGGAAGGCAAGTGGGGTGTTTTCAGCCACAGAAATGTATGTACATCCATGAGTCACAGGACAGGTGATCTTACATCACTCCCTTGGGCATCAAGGTGGGGTTCACTTTCTCATCCACTTCTGATTTTACATGCCCAACCCCGGCCCTCTGCCTCCATTTTAGCAGAGGCCTCTTCAGTGCCTGAATCTCATTTGTGGAGCTCATGGGTGGCCTCAGCTGGTTGAGGGTCTGAGTCTTGGTTTCAGCGCAGTTCATGATGTCGGGGTCATGGGATCGAGCCCTGCACTGGGATCCGTGCTCAGCATGGAATCTGCTGGCGATTCTTTCTCCCTCCCCACTCTCTCTCCCCCTCTTTCTCTAAAACAAATAAATCTTTAAATAACTCTTTTTTGTCTCCACTACCCTTGCTCCAGCCACACACTCATGTCTCGGCTGTGGATGCCATGTGCATGACACAGCCTCTCCCTGGCCAAGCCCTGGCAGAAAAGACACACACATCATCCCAGGAGAAGCAATCATTCCTTCCCAGGCTGCGGGACGGGCACCAGATTCCCGGTTTCATCAGCAACACACAGGTGTCCTCTTTACTGCCTGGCTAGTTGATCAGAGCCAAGAAGAGCATTAGCCGTGGTTCACGATCCTGTGAGAGGCTTTAGAAAGAAGAATGGCCATCAGCTGATTGTCTGCTCCCAGTACGTGGACCAGGCTCCGGGGCGGCTGCCGAGTGAGATGCAGAAAGTGACCGAATGTGGTAGAGGACTCCAAGGAGTTAGGAGGAGTCATAATGCGCAAGTCTGTCCTCTGGACCTTAGGAACACTGGGGCTCAGGCATCAGTGGATTTGAATATGAACCCTGACTGCACCAAGATGATTTTGAGCTATGACTTAACTCAGTTGGACACACGGGTTCTAGCCTCCCAGATGGACCCGCCAGCCTTTCTCTCCTCCTCCCCACTCAGGGCGCTTGTGGGGATCCCATTGCTAAGGCAAAGCAAGACTCAGACACCAAGGAGCAAGGCTTGGTAAATATCGCGTCCTTCCCTGGTGAGGTTTGTATTTATGGGACTCTGAACGTCGCTGTTGGAATTCCAGGCCCTGCCGAGCTGGAAATGGGTCTGATATAAACGAAGGCATCCCCTTTAGAATGTAGGAAAGAAATGAGACCATGCAAAGAACAGCTCTCCAGACCCATCGGGGATCTGCCAGCGGGCCAACACGGCCTTAAGGACCTGTGCGGGGCCTCTCTCAGGACTCCAACCTCATCCCACTTCCCATGCAGTAACTGGCTGGGCTCTCCCAAAGGTCTTTCTGCCTCCAGGTCTTTGTACATGCTGTTCCCTCTGCCCAGAGAGCCCTTCCTCCTCTTCTTCACCTGGACATCCCCAACTCTTCCTTCAGAACTAAGCTGAGGGGGCTGTCCCTCCTCCAGGAAGCCTTCTGGCTCCCACCCAGGCCATGCTGGGTATTTCCCCGGGCACACAGGACTATCTGCTTGCTTATCCATCTTCCATCGGAGGAGCCCTGGTGCCCTGGAGCATCAGCCCAGGAGCCCTGGAGCCCATGAACTCGAGCCAGGGACTCCAGTTCATGAATGTATTAACATTCCCGGCATCTGGTACATCGAAGACTCAAAAAGTATTTACTGAGCACCTGCTACGTGCCTGACGCTTGGATACTACAGTTAACAAATAGTAGGATTCCCTGCCATCACGAAGCCAGGAGACAGACATTAAAAAGTAATGCAATAGGGGTGCCTGGGTGGCTCAGTTGGTGGAGCACCTGACTCTTGATTTTGACTCGGGTCATGATCTCAGGGTGGTGGGAGCGAGCCCTGTGTGGGGTTCCATGCTGGCTGTGGGGCCTGCCTAGGATCCTCTGTCTCTTTCTCCCTCTGTCACACCCTCTCCCTCTCAAAAAAAAAAAAAAGTACTCAAATAAGCATGAGTCAAGTCATATAAAGTGCCAAGAAGGAAAACTAAAGCAGGTTAGTAAGGACGGGGTGAGGGGTTGTGCTGGGCAGGGACAACTGGTATTTCTTGCAGGGCACCGAGGGAGGGTGTGGATGCGGGCTGCTGAGATTTTGAGCAGAGCCATAGGCCATATGAATATTTGCAGCAAACAGTCTGCCTAGATTTAAATTCCAGCTCTGTCACTCATCATCTGTGTGATTTTAAGAACGTCTCCTAACTTCTTTATGCCTCAGTTTCCTCATCTGTAAAGTGGGAATACTAATAAGTGCCTACTTCATAGATTTGTTGAGAGGTTTCATCTTTTTTGTTGTTGTAAAATACACATAAATTAATTTGCCGTCTTAACCATTTTCAAGGGCACTGTTCAGGGGCATTAAGGACACTCGCATTGTTGTGCAAAACACCACCACCATCCATCTCCAGAACGCCTTTCCTGTTCCCAAACTGGAGTTCTGCACCCATTGAACAATGACTCCCCTCTCCCCTGGCCCCTGGCAGCCACCATCCAACCTTCTGCGTCTATGGATTCCAAGTGCTTCATTCACAGAAGTGGAGTCTTACATTATTTGACTTTTTGTGGCTGATTTTACTTAACATCGTATTCTCAAGATACGTTCATGTTGGAGCCTATGCCTGAATTTTCTTCCTTTTTAAGGCTGAATAATAAATATTCTATCGTATGTATATATCCACACACATCCCAGGAGAAACAATAATTCCTCCCCAGGCTGCTGTAAACATTTTGTTTATCCGTTCATCCATCAGTGGACACTGGGGATGTTTCTACCCTTCGGCCATGTGGGTAATGTTGCTATGAACACAGGTGTACAAATACGGCTTTAAGACTCTGCTTCCAGTTCTTTCGGATGTATACCCAGAAGTAGAATTACTGCATCATATAGGAATTCCATTTTTTACTTTTTGAAAAATTGCTGTACTATTTTGCATAGTGACTGCATCGTTTTATATTCCCTCCAACAGTGCATAAGAATTCCAGGCTCTCCACATTCTTGCTGATCCTTATTTCCTTCCTTCCTTCCTTCCCTCCTGTTTTTCTTTCATTTCTTTCTTTCTCTTCCTTCCTCCCTTCCTCCCTTCCTTCCTTCCTTCCTGTCCATAGTAGCCATGCTGATGGCCATGTGTTGATAGGTTTGGTGACTTCGTACCTCGTCTCTAGGAAGTGCTCCAGAAATGTTAGCTGAAATTCCCCAAGTTTTGACTATCTTCTGTGCCTCTCCCTCCAGCAATTGGAATTAGGTTGCATCCAAATGACACGCCGTTCCTTGAGCTGAGGCTCAGTCTTCTCCCTCTGCTTCCTGCCCACATTTTCCTTCCCTTGGTCTGCCCATCCCCCATCTCTGCCTGGTCAGAGCCCTCCTCTTCGCCGCAGCCCGCCGCACTCCTAGCTCCCTGCTGGCTGCTTCATTCCCACCTTTAGATGTCCTTCTCTCTCTCTCTTTTTAAGATTTTATTTATTTATCTGACAGAGAGAGATCACAAGTAGGCAGAGAGGCAGGCAGAGACAGAGGGAAGCAGAGAGCCCGACATGGGGCTTGATCCCAGGACCCTGAGATCATGACCCAAGCCGAAGGCAGTGGCTCAACCCACTGAGCCACCGGGCGCCCCATGTCCTTCTCTCTTCATCCTCATCTTTCCTTCTACTGCATCCAGTGTGAACAACTCATTCAGTTAGTTGTTCTTTCGTTTAATTTTTTAAATTGTGGCAAAATATGCATAATGGAGTATCTACCCTCTTAATCATTTTTAAGTGCACAGTTGAATAGTACAAAATACATTCATACTGTTGTGCCACTGTACACTGTCCACCCCCAGACCTTTTTTTTTTTTTTTAATATTTCATTTGAGAGAGAGAGAGAGAGAGAGAGAGCACACACCAGGATAGGGGCAGAGGGAGAGAGAGGGACAAGCAGATTCCCCGTTGACCATGGAGCCTGATGTGGGGCTTGATCCCAGGACCCTTAGATCATGACCTGAGTCAAAATCAGACACTTAACCGACTCAGCACCTGGGTTACCCCCAGAACTTTTTATGCTGCAAACTGGTATTCTGTCACCATGAAACACCAACTCCTCTTCCCCGCCCCCTTGTCTCAGCATGTCCCAGGCCATGGACGGCCCAGAGATGAAAGAAGCCATGACACTTCCACCAAGAGTCTGGAGTTCTCATATTATAGTTCTCATATATGTGTTCTCACTCTCTTCCCCAGTCTCCTCTCACCATGGCAACAAGAGCCTGTGACAAACAGAGGGGAAGGGGTAATTCTATCTCATCCAGGGTCCTTGTCCCTTAATGAAGCCAGACCGGGGCCCCCATCAACTGTCCTGCACCGTATCTGGAAGATCCCAAAACACCAAATGGTTGTATTGGTGGATTTGGTTTTACACCCATAGGGTTCCAGGAAGAGCAGTGGTATTCTAGAGCAATCCATGGAGATAAGGATCTGTTCATTGCCTGCCAATGACCTGGGGCAACCTGGCAAAGAACAGAGAGGGTGAAGGAGACCTGAACTGGTCCAGGCCTTCCGATTTCGTTGATAAATCAAGGTTTGTTGGTTTTGTTTTGTTTTGTTTTTAATTTTATTTGTTCATTGGAAAGAGAGACAGAATGCAGGGAGGGGCAGAGGGAGAGGGTGAGAGAGAATCTTGACCAGGCTCCACGCCCGGAACAGGGCTCGATCTCACGACCCTGAGATCATGACCTGAGCCGAAGCCGAGAGCCACAGGCTCAACCAACTGTGCCACCCAGGAACCCCGATCACCTCTTGGTTCTTATCAGGGTAAGATAAGACATTTACTAGTATTTCTCAATGATCATGAGCAGGAATTCAAGAGCTCCAGCCTCTTAACTTGCAAACGTCGGAACCCCTCACTCCTGAGTTGCACACTTTGGGTAAGGACAGGGAGCTTGGGCCCAGGCTGGCCACCGGGTGTGGTGCCACCTCAGTGCCCTGTCCTCAGGGTGTATTCTCCCACCGTCCCCCTTCAGCCACTAAAAGCCAGCATGTAACAGCCTGTACTGGATGAAGATGAGGCTGAGAAAAGTTCCATTTGCTCCGCTGTAGAGGGAAGCTGATAGCATGACCTCGTAGAGTTTCTGGAGCCGAGCACGGCACACATGTTCACACCATCATGAGTTTAGTATCACTAGTGCCCACTCACTATGCACTAACACGTCAAGATTTTCCAGAGAGAAAATGGCCCTCCACTCGGGGTATGCCTGAAGATCTTGACTCCGATGCCTTAGGTTTCCCCTGAGGAGGAGAGAGAGAGAGAAAGGGAGAAGGAGAAGAGAAGGGAATTTGCTCTGGACACCTACTTAGTAGCCTACTCCCTCTCTGCCGTGTTTCTTTAATGCCTTGCGGCAACCCTGCCTGGGACATGTTGTGTGTGATCTTCCCCCCTTCGGAGGAAAACCTTTTTCCTGAGTTTGTCTGAGTTCATAGAGTTTGTGTGATCTGAACCCCCAGCATCTTGGGGGTTGGCGAGAATCAACGAGGGGGTTTCGAATCAGCCTCTAGGAACATTTATATCACTGGTCTTTATGTCTTCTTTCTCCTTCACCGGACAGGTGCCCAGGCCTCTGCAGAACGGACACCTGCAGCCCCAGCTCCTGCCTTTATGCCCTGCTGTTGTGGGGAAAGTCTTTGTCTGCAGGAAAGCGACTTAGGTCTGGGAATACTCCCCCCCCCCCCGTCTTTTTATAAAAACCAAGGCTGTGTTATGTGCATAAGATGACATTTTATGTGATTTAATGCTCTCCACCCCCCATTCGTGAGCTGAGAGAAAATTCTTACACCTGTCGGTACCCATCCTGAGCAAAAGCATCAAAATGATCCCATCCCCTCTGCTGAGAATTGACCTACGTTCCCCCCATCGCCCCCCGCCAAAAAAAAGATTTGTTGAAGCCCTACTTCTAGTTAGTCCCTGGGAATGGGACCTTATCTGGAGATAGGGTCACTGCAGAGATAATCAGCTGAAAGTGAAGATGAAGTCCTACCAGAGTAGGGTGGGCATTAAACCCAACGAGACGGTGTCTTTACAAGCAGAGTGAGACAGGGAGCGGGCAGCCAGGTGGGGACAGAGAGGGACAGACGCTGGAATGAGGCATCAAGAAAGCAAAGGAACCGCCAGGGGCGGGGGTGGCAGGAGAGTGACCCAGAGGAGAAGGAGGACCTTGCCCCCCATCTCTCTCTGTCCTCCCTGAGCCCCCGTGTCCCCATCTGTAAAATGGAGGTGACAGCAGCTCCTGGGCCTTCAACTTTGCAGGGCACCTGGGGAAACAGTAAAGGCCTCTGGCCGCCCTGACTCCCAAGGTGACAGGGAGATGGTACCAGTGTTCCTGTCTGGGCCCACACACAACAAGACTTCTGGAGAAACCGGGGTCCCCGGGCCACCCAGCCAGTGGTCAAGGCCCAGACTCTGCAGCCTGTAGCCCTTGGCCTCTCTTCTCCCTGGCTGTGCGTTCCCAGGCAAGTTATTTAACCTCTCTATGCCTCTGTGTCTTCTGTAGATCACAGCTCACAGTAGTTCCCACTTCACAGGGGTGTTATCGTTAAATGGATTCCTGCTGCTAAAGGACTCAGGGTCTGCTACAGAGGAGTGTTTGTTACAACAAGGGATCAGCTGTCACAGAAGCCATGGAAGAGGGACAGGGGTCCGGGCTCTCCTGGGCAGAAACACGCCTGGGGTCATTGCTCCACTTCCTGATCCCTTAGTAGGCACAGCTCCTGTGGGACACTGTCACCACCGCTGCCCACTAGAGGGAGCCACCTCCCCTCGCCTTCCACCTCCTCGCTGTCTCTGGGAGTCTGTGTCTCTTCTCTCTCTACTTCTCTGTCTCTGTCTCCTTTCTCTCTCTCTCTTTCTCCCTGTCTTTCTGTCTCTCTGTCTCTGTCTCTGTGTGTGTGTCTTCCTCTCTCTGTCTCTTTCTTTATGTCTGTCTGTCTCTTCTCTCTCCTTATGTCTTTCTGTCTCCCTCTCTCTCTCTGTCTCCTTTTCTGTCTCTGTCTCCCTCCCCGTCTTCGTCACTCTCTGTGTGTCTGTCTCTCCCCTTCTCCCCCCTCTGTCTCTTTCTCTGTATCTCTGTCTCTGTCTGTCTCCGACAAGCCTGCTTTGGAAAACACTCCTCTTTCTTCTTAGCAAACCCACGTGGCTTCAATCTTCCTAGAACAGTGAAACCAAGACATCTATATGATCCCAGAAGTTCAAACGAAAGTTTACCAAGTCTGGGGACGCCACGCTGAGCCAGGCCAGCTCCCCAGCAGAGAGAGTGCTGGCCGGTTGGGCCCGGTGGGTCCTCATGTCCTCCCGGAGTCCTGGCCTTTCTCTCCACTGCCCTGTCTGGAGAGCTCGGCCTGACCCCCACCCCGGGAACAGAAGATTGATTCTGGGTACCTGGGAGGTGGGGGGCACTCTCGACCTCCTCACCGTCTCTTCCTTCCCTCCCAAATTCTCCCTCCTGCAGCAGAGGCTAGGCAGGGGCTGGAGAGGCCAGAGGCTCCATTATAGGACCCAGTGGTTACTTCCTTCTGCGAGAGCCAAGAGGCCGAGAGGCCACCCAGCACACGGGCAGGGGCACAGACTCTCCAGCTGGAGGGCCGTGCTTGGCTCCCCGCTCAGAGGCGCATTCCAGCTCTGAAGCCCTCCTGCTGTAACCTCCCTTTGCTGTGCCACATTGTTTCCCCTTTTGTAGTGAGAGCTGGGTGGAGGAGAGTAGTATTCCTAAATATTACAATTATCTTTAAAACCTCAAGAAGTGTATCATTTAGGGAAAGAGGGAGAAGATGGCACACCCTGAGGACTGAGTTGACGAGCTTACTAAAGGGATCACAGTTACTGTTTATAACAAATGGGTCATTCTGGAAGCTCTTGAGGCTGGTCAAACCCCCAGAGAGGAGCCAGCGTGGGAGCCTTGACTCTGTGAGGCCTGGCGGGAGGGGGAGTGGGGGGAGGGAGCAAGAGGAACTGGAACCCAGGGCTGCTGGAGCTGTCTCGGCAGAAACTCAGGCCAGAGAGGACCCCACCTCTGCCAGCGTGGTGCCGGTAGGAACAAACACCCCCACCTCTTTCCCTCTTGTCCACCTGCCTCCCATCTACGTCTCTGGTCAAAGTCAACAGGAAGGCAGAAGGCCAGGGAGCCTGCGTGATATAACCAATAGCTGCCAGGCTGGCCAGCACAGGTTCAGGGACTCAAAAGGCGGAGACCAGGTAGGGAAGCGAGGGGAGGGCATCACAGGCCTCTGCTCCCCTTTGATGACTGAAGGGCCCTCCTTAGCCCCCGTGAGTCCTCAGATGTCAGCCCTTGTCCGGGCACCAGGTCCCGGAACCCTGCCCTCAAGGGAGTGACACATTTCGGCAACACTACAGAGGTGGTGAGGAGGTCTAGACAGGAGCTCTGATGCTCTGCTGAGGGCGTGAATTGGGATGGACCAACTGGAGACCCATCCAGCAGGACTAAGTGCGGCGGGGTGCTGGCAGAGCACTTGAGCTAGAATTCTACTCGGAGATAGAGAAACGCGGGTAAGAGTGCGAGGATACCGGTACGAAAATGGTCATCAGCGTATTGTTTGTGACAGCAGAAACTTGCAACAGTCGAAATGCCTGTCCACAGAAGAAGGCGTCAATAACCTGCCGTGTATTAACACGATGGAACGTTCTACAGACACAAAGTGACTGAACTCCTGCTCTATGTATCAACATCAGGCAAATTGCCAAAGTGTAATATTCAACAAGAAAAGGTGAGTTGCACCAGGCAGTATATAGTGGTATAACAGTCTCTAGGGGTGTGTGTGTGTGTGTGTTCCTATTATATAATATTATAGAATAAAAAACTTAATGATATGTGAACTTTAACACCCTATGCAATAGCATAATTATTTATGGAGACAATATTTGTATTAATAATGTAAAAACACACCTGGGAATAATAACTAAACTCAGAGGGAGGGGAGAAAGGGAAAAATCAGGGAAGGGAATGGGGGGGACTCTGATTGTGTCTGTGTTGCTGTTTTAAAAAAAAATCTGAAGAAAATCGGGCAAAATTAAAATTCTAGAAACCTGGGTAGCAGGTACACGGGTGCTCATTAGGAGACTTGCTCTTCTGCTCACTGGGATCTTGCATACATTTTCAAGGTCTCTAATATTTCATGAATGTCATTCTGGGACCCTGGGGCTGAATATTTTAAACCACCCTTTAACTAACTAACTTGGCTCCCTCGTCTCGAAGTACTTGCAACCTCCACTAACCTCTGCCCATGGGCTCCCTCAAAGCCACCCCGGGCTCCTCCACCCCAGCCTGGAGTCCTGGAGAACGCACCTTTCTTCAATCCAGCATTTGCTCCAATTTGTTTCAAGCATCATCTCATATGCAGCCTGACTCCACTCGACTTTGTTCTGCGTGATCCCTCAAGAGGCTTCCAGCATGACAAAACGAGTCTGGAAAAATCATCTTCCTCCCCAGCTAACTCTGGAAAGCCCCGGTATGGGGAAGCCTGAGGACTCCTGTGCAGAAGTGAAGGCTTTTCCTATCCTCGTCACCCCTGGAAGGCCTGACTCCCCTCCGAGCCCTCAGCGGATCTCCATCCTTGGGAGGTTTGGGGGGCTGGGGTGTTGTTGTCCGCCTTTGCCGAAAGCAGAAACCAACCCCCAGGGTTTGGAGAATTTCACTTTGAGGCAGAAAGAATGCCCCTCCGAGTTATTTCCCCAAATCCACAGCAAACAGGCATTTAAGGACTTTTCTAACCAGCTTGTACTTGGGTCCTGACAAGAAAAAGCAAAGTGTTCCTCTGTTTCCTACCTCAGAAACCCCCCACGCCCATACATGTATTTCTCGGCCTCCCCCAATCCCTGCTACAGATAAGATGAGAACTCACTCATTCCAGGTGACATTCCAGGAGGACCCGACAGAACCCTGGGAGGGCAGGACGGGGGCCGAGTCCGTCCGGGCCTTGCTGGCCTTCTTCCCTGGGCTCCACAAGGCCCCTTTTGCAAAGGGTGCTGCTCCACCCTCTCTGTGGTCCCATAGCGAGCACAGGCTGGCCCAGCGGCGGCAAATCTGGCAATGACTCCCCACCTCCTCAGAGCTCACCTTCTAGGAGGGAGACGGGCGATTTACAAGGAAACAAATAATGAGCTAACATCATGGCACACAGGGACGCATGCTCGGTAGAAAAGCAAAGTGGGAGCCTGGGCGAAGGCAGGACTGAGACAGGAGGTGAGGGAGGGAGCTCAGGGCCTCACCCGAAGGTTCGGGAGATCCCTCTAGGGAGGGGACTTCTGAGCAGAGCAGACATCTGAACGCAGGCTGGGAGCCAGGCATTGGAGACATCCGGGGGAGGAACAGTTCAAGAAGAGGGGCCCTGCGAGGAGCTGGTAAGAGGCACAGGGAGCGAGACAGCCAGGGGCAGCCCTTGTCACTGGCAAGGTCCTGGCTACCATCTTACAGAAGAAGAAACAGAGGGTCCAGGAGGTCACAGGGCTTGCCAAGACCACAAAGCCAGTACATGCAAGTTGAAGTCAGGCTGCCTGACTTGGAGAGGCCTGACGCCTCGCTGGGTCCCTGCCACAGAACCCACACACACGGACCCACATCTCTGCTCCACAAACAAGGCCAGCCATGGCTCAAAATCCAGAAGGCACTGATTTTATAAAGTCCCCGCACTACAGGTACGAGGTGACCTGTGACACCCCGGTATGGGTGGTGGGGGGATCCGGAAGAACATGCCGCCATTGAACGTTGCCGCATAGCTCAACACGATTCAACACATTCATATTTCGGCAGCAAAACTGACTCATCTTCACACTCCATGGGCTCAATAAGGGCGGAGGCCCAAAAGATAGCTGTCCGGTGAGTTTGACCAAATTCAGGTCCTGTTTGGTGCCAAATTAGTTACCAAAATCAGTACATGGCTTTTGGGTTTCAGAGCCCTTAGGTGTCCACACAGAGCATCAGGGGTGCAGTGTTATAACCTCTGAAGTGACAATGGTGGGGAAGCAAGCTGGGACCCGGTGCCCCCACATTCTCACATTGGCATGGCCCAGACCACGGGAAGGGAGGTCAAGGCAGCCCATTGCTCGAGGCACCAGCTCTCTCCCAGGGTCAAGGTGGCCCCTTGCTTGGGGCACCAGCTCCCTCCCAGGGAAACAGCGGCCGGCCACATGCACACAGAGGGGGATGAGGGCAGAGAAGGCGACAGGAAAGCCCCAGGTGACAGAATAAGCTACCCAAAGGACACCTTTCAAGGATACCTTTCATTTCCACTCTTCCTAGTGTGCCCTTGTTAGGCTGAGTTTGGAGAGATCACAAAGCATCTTTCTTTAAATGAGAAATCACCCCAGTGCCTCGGCCTTGGTCCTCCTGCCCCCATCCCTACAGAGAAACACAAACCAATTCCAAGCCCTTCCGTGGGCACCCCCTCCCCACCCTGCTGTAGCCCCCTTTCTCCTCTGCTCAGCCCCTTGGGAAGGCGAGACCTGGAGTGAGGCAGAGGGCACTGGGTGGAGGGCCGGACTTGGGAAAGAGGCATCGGCCATCGTCCCGACACTAGGTCAAGTGGAAACTCAGCCTTCGCTTGAGTCTGCTGTAAGATTCTCTGAGGCTCAAATGGTCGCAGAGGTAAGAAGTAAATGATGGGCCCTAGGTTTTCCTTGGGAGATTGGAAAAGAGTCATTCATTCACATTCATTCATTCATTCATTCATCCATTTGAGATGTTTCTCGAGCTCCTACTATGTCCCAGTGGTTTAGGAGACATCTGTGAATGAAATAACAGAAGTCCTCGTCCTCACTGGAGACGGAAGTCACACCTGGATTCCAATGCCCTGTGCAAAGACGATGAGAGCCTTGGAGGGAGAGAGTAAGGGAGCTCAGGGGTCTGGGGAAGGAAGTGCAGTTTGAAATAGGGCATCAGATTGAGCCAACAGGCTCAGGAGAAGAAGGGAGCCATCCTGATGGTCGAAGGGAGAGTGTTTCTGGCAGAGGGCACAGGACAAAGGCCTGGAGGGGGAAATGTGCCTGGCAGGTTCCAAGAGCAATAAGGAGCCCAGTCAGGCTGGAGCAGAATCAATATAGGGAAAGAAGAAAGTTAAGTGTGTGTGAAAGTGGCAGGGGCAGAGTGGGGTGCAAAATCTCTCAGGGGCTGGTCCCTGAGGGCTTTGTCTTTTACTCCTGCGGAAAGGAACAGTTTGAGGCTTTTGAGAAGAGCAGAATCAGCATGTTGGTTAGAGGACTCACTCCGGCACCTCTAGGACCTGAAAATCATCAGACTGGAGCTGTGAGCCTCTGAGTAAAGAGGTCCACTATGACCCCAGAATTGTAAGATGACAAGTAGGGTGTGGAGAAGAGCAGGGAGGGAGTCTGGGAGACCCATGAAGAGTCTGCTAGAAGTTCTGGCCTGCAATGTCAGATGGTGGCACTGGGGGTGGACAGTGGGGCATGAAACCCAGGAAAAACTTCAAAAGCATAATCCAGACAGGGTGCAGTGATCAGTGAAAGGAAAGCATCCAAGACAAGCCATTGGTTTTTGGTCCAGGAACACGGGCTGTGGCACATGTTCATAAAATGACAAAAATTAATACAATAAACATGAACACTTTTTTTTTTTTTAAGTAGGCTCCATGTCTAGGGTGGAGCCCAATATGGGGCTTGAACTACCCCACCTTGCAATCAAGACCAGAGCTGAGATCAAGAGTTGGGCACTTAGAAATTCTAAGTCAGTTAGAGAAAGACAATTATGATCTCACTCTTATGTGGCATTTAAGAAACACAACAGAGGATCATAGGGGAAGGGAGGGAAAAATAAAAGCAAGATGAAATCAGAGAGGGAGACAAACCCCAAGAGACTCTTATTCATAGGAAACAAACTAAGGGTTGCTGGAGAGGAGAAAGGTCGGGGAGGGGTATGGGTGAAGGTCATTAAGGAGGGCACGTGATGTAATGAGCACCGGGTGTGATAGAAGACTGATGAATTACTCTGCCTCTGCAACCCATAATGCATTATATGTTAATTAATTGAACTGAAATAAAGAGTCAGCTGCTTAACCCACTGAGCCACCCAGTGGGTTGGCGCCTGGCCTCGAGGTAGAAGGGGTCTCTCTGGGACGCGATGCTCTGGAGTTAGAGAGGAGCTGGGTCCCCAGCCGGGAGGGGGTGGGGGCTTGAGGCACTCTGAAGGGACATGGCTGGCGGCCCTTGCCTTCTCCCCAGTCTCCAGCTGAGGCGGCCCCAGGTACCCTGCCACGAACAGTCTTCAGATGGCCCGCCTCGTGACCTCATGCCAGGGCCTGGGCTCGCTCTGCTTGCCTTTGAATTCAGGGTATCCCACAGATGCAACTGTGTGGTTTCAGTTTGCCACACTGGTTTTCTCTTTGAAGAAGTATTTTAAGTTGTGATAACCCATGTGACGTAAAATGTGCCTTTGTAGCCCTTTTCAAGCGTACCATTCGGTGGCCTTCATCCTTTCTCCTCCTATGTCCACCTCAGTCACCAGCCCTCAGGGCGTCCTCGTCACCTCTTGCCAAAGAGTGGGTCCCCCACTCCTCCTCCATGGGGCGCCCAGACCCCCTTTCCCAGCCAACAGATCATCCAGTCCAGCTTCTGGCCCCAGACTCCTCAGGTCCGCCCCCATCATGTGTGGGCAGGGACCCTCTGCCTGTCACCGAGTGTGTGCGCACCCTCTAACAGGCAGGGACCCTCTGCCTGTCACCTGAAGTGTGTGCGCACCACAAAGTGCTGGGTCCGTCCCCTGAATCTCTGGGGCCAGCAGGTCTGGGGTCAGCCTGAGAATCTGTATTGCTAGCACATTCCCAGGTGATGCCCCCATGACCCCACTTCGAGAACCATTGGCCTGGGGGATACAGCAGATGAAATTTGACCACCTCTCAGCCCTCCACTGCTCCCTCCTCTGCCCAACCAGAGACCTTGTGCTGGACTGTTGCAAGAGCCTCATGGGTCGACCTCTCTCTGCCCTCTCTCCCCTACACTTTGTTCTCAACACAGCAGCACGAATGATTCTTCTGGAACAGAAATCAGGTCGTGTTCTTCCTCTGATTAAAATCCTCCAGTGGTGTCCCATCTCGGTCAGGATAAAACCCACAGACCTTGCTATGTCTGGCCTCTACCACCTCTGCCTGGCCCCTCCCTGCCCACATGTGCAAACCACAGGGCCTCTGCAGGTGCTGTTTTCTCCATCAGGAATGAATCTATCCCAGATATTCACCTGGACTCCTCTCCCACCTCATTCAGATCTCTGCTAGAAGGCCCTGCCTAACCTGAAATAGCAACTTCTTTCCTCTTCCTTCCTTCCTTCCGTCCTCCTCTTGAGCTCCTTAATCTGCTTCACAGTTCTTTACAAGCAGTGCCATTATCTGAAATAATCCTGCTCATGTATTTGTTTACTTCATGATCTATCCCTCCCCCCATTAGCATGTAAGACCATAGGGCAAGGATGGGGTGTCAATGGGGTGTCTATCACCAGTGCCAACAGTGGTGAGAGCACATAGGAAGTGCTCAATAAATGTTTGTCAAGTGAATAAATGACATCCTAACTTCTTAGCATGACACACAGTATCTCCATGATCTGGCCCCTGCCCACTTTTCCAGCCAGATGTCCTGTCCTTCTCTCCAAGAATACTCCAACAATACTGAACACTGATGGGCTGGGGAGGTGACCCAGTCATTAAATGCACCTAAGCCCTTTGCTCAGAATGTACTAATAGTCTGGAATGCCCTCCCCTCCCTTTTGAGTCTGCAGACAGCTTACTCTAGTTCTAGTTCTAGTTCTAGTTCTAGTTCTGGTTCTGGTTCTAGCTCTAGTTCAGCTCGAGCTCTACATCCTGACAAAGCCTTCCCAGGCTCCCACGGACCAACCTACCCCTCTCACCCCTCTGTCTGGTACCTCCCATACTCCGGCCTCTACACCTCTTATCTCACCTAGGTGCTTGTCCATCTGTGTCCTCCTCCAGCCACTTAAGGGCAAGGCCAGGGCCTCCTTCATCTTGAATCTGCAGGAGCCAACCGAGAGCCTGGTACCCACATGTACCCAACGGGTGTTGACTGAATAAGAGAAAGAATCAGCCAAACCTTCTGAGTTGTATTTCTCTTAACATCACTCTTAAAATTACAAAGGTAATCCATGCTAATTAGTTGTGCAAATACCCAAGTGTGCATATCAGGGGAAAGTAAAATTCCGAATTTTTCAGGACTCTCTTGAGCTGCTTCTGACCCCAAGCACTTCCTCTCTAGCTTGGGGGAGCCCAGGCAGAGAGCCAGACGGTGCAGGGAAAGGAGACAGCCCCAGGACCTGGCCATGGCCTACCTGGGTCCTCCGTGCACATACCAAGTAGAAATGAGAGTGAAATCCCTCGGTGAGGAGGTTGAGGCTGACACAGCAGTCTAGCTGACTCCTCTACAAGAAACCTGTGACCCCCCTCTGCCCTCCCCTCCCCCCAGTCCAGGAGAAAATGTGCAGATGCTCCTCTCTTATCACTTTGGGGTTGCCCATATTAAAACTTCCCGGAGAAGTTGCTAACATTAGCATCAGGAAAATGGATTTGTTCAAAGTTTGGCCTTTCTATTTCTTCTTCTTCTCCTGGTTTGGGAAATACACAGATTCTTTCTCAAGCTGGACCCCCACCATGGCCTTGGGATTCTCCTTCTGCAGAAATCAAATGCTACCACCAAAGGCCCTTGGCGGCCAGGCCCACACAGCACTCCAAGGCAGCCCATCCTTCTGGTAGACCCAAGTGAGCCAGTCAACTTACAGCTCAAAAGTTGGCATCCTGCACAATTTTATTACAGAAAAATGATGTCCCAGTTGGCAGAAACGAGTCCCTGGTTGGTTCGAAAATTGTACTTCCCATTGTATGTTGTGATTTTTCGATTTTTTTCACTCCTAAAAGAACTCTGGGCATTAACTTTCCAAAGTCTACTCCACGTCCCTTTTACCACCTTAGCCATGGTCCCTGGCTCTGGCCCCCAAGGCTGACACTTTGCCAAGGTCTCCTCTCACTGGTTTGCTTGACCAAATGTATCAGGTCCATACCCCAATGTAAATCATAATTCACATCTGCCTAATACCTAAGGTTCATGATTTGCTTTTGCATCAATTATCTGATTGAACCCTCTCCTTGTGGGGAGCGGAGACCAAGGTTACAGGGGAGGAGACTGAGCAGCAGAAAGGGACAGTGATTCGCTCAAAATTGCACAGCGGGTTACATAGTGCACAGAGACACGGACGTGCACAGTCTGATCCAGAGGCGGGTGCTTCTCCGTCTCTACTGCAGCACACCAGGGGAGATCATCTGCTTCATCTGACATACAGAAAAGAAGCTCCCTGGGCTCAGAGCTGGTTTGTGAAGGCACAGAGAAGGTCAGAATCCTCAGGAACTACGGAGCCAGCATGGTACCTCACACGGGAAAATGATGAAGAAGATGGCACTAGGCCAGCACACTGACACACTTGCGCCTCCTGTGGCAAAACCAAGATGGAACAACACGCCTCGGGGATCCCGCGCTGTGGTTCCTGCTCCGTCTGGGAACCTTCTTCTCCCTCTCCCTCTGCCTTCCTCTCTGCTGCTCATTCTCTCTCTCTCTCTCTCTCTCTCTCTCACTCTTTCCCTCAAATAAATAAATAAATAAATAAATATGTTTTTTTTTTAATGGAAAAAATAGAACTATAGAGAAGACTCAGAGAGGTGTTGAATTGCATCATTTTAGATTATTTATTTATTTTAGAGAGACAAAGAACACAAGCAGGGAGAGGGCAGGCAGAGAGAGAGAGAGGGAGAAGCAGGTTCCCCGCGGAGCAGGGAGCCCGACGTGGGGCTCCATCCCAGGACCCCAGGATCATGACCTGAGCTGAAGGCAGACACTTGGCTGACTGAGCCGCCCAGGTACCCCAAATTTCATCATTTTAATGAGCATCACAGGGTGGGGGAAACACTGTAATGAGACTCAGTAGAACGGAGAGGATTATGTCAATTCTGACCAAATGCATGACTTGGGCCAGGCAGGGCTGGTTCATTTAGCTGCAGTAGCACTACAGCCGATGTCTTCTTGGGTGTTACGGAGTCAGGCTGTTCTCCAGCCGATGGTGGGAGATTTATATTCCAATGGCCCAGGACACACAGCAGGCTTTCCACGAGTCAGGCTGGGACATGCTCCTCATGAGCTATCATCTGCCTTATGGGTCCCAGCTCACGTGAGGGATCGAGTCTCCTGGCAGGCACCATGTCATGCAAAAGAATTTTGCAGCTCCGGACAACTCAGAATAATGGGGTATTGTTTCCCAGTCACCTTGGAGTCAGTCCTTACATTTCAATAAAATGGCGGCCCCAAAGTCCTCACGGCTTTACCCTGGCCCATCTCTGGATTCTTTCCCATCCCACTTCCCGAGGTAAGACCCTTGAACCAAAGATGGTTCAAAGATGACTTATAAATGGCCAATAACCACAGGAGAAGGTGTTCAACTTCACAAGTGCTATGGAAATGCATGTGAAACCACCACACATCCAACAGAAAGGACGAGGTGAAAGACGGGGGTGATGCCAAGTCTCGGCGAAGAGACGGTGCTGCTGGAACATTCCTACACTGCTGGTGGGAGTGTAAATTGGTACGACTATTGGAAAAACTGCTGGCATACATCTCGTGCCTCACTCCTAGGTATACGCCAGCAGAAATGCTTACAAGGGTTACCCGAAATACATGTACAAGGATGTCATGGCTGTTTCATTTTGAAGAGCCTTTCACTGAAAACTACTCAATATCTATCAGCAATAGAACAGTGCAATACATTCTGGTATACTCAGACAATTCAATATGATCAGCCAATGAGAATATCGGATTGTCACTCCATGTAACACAGAAGAATCTCACAAAGACGCTGTTCAGAGAAAGAAATTAAACACATCGCAAAAAAAAAAAATACATATAGCCTGCATATAGGTCTGCTTATATGAAGTTCAAGGGCAGGCAAAGGTAATGGATGGTCAGCACACGATTCCCGTGGGGAGGGGGCATCGCAGAGGCTTCTAGGATACTGACAACATCCTGTTTCTTCATCTAAGGGCTGGTAACCTGAAGTTCTCAGGTCATGACAATTCATGAGACTACACGGTGATTATGGGCTTACCTTTCTGACTGCAGGTAATACTTCCCTGAAGGATTTTTAAGACTGTTAGTTTGATAGGGGCAGAGGATAAATACAGGCTTCAGTGGTGGTGGGTTGGAATGATACAGACAATCTCACATCTTTCCCTGTTGGTGGAGTGGGTTACTGACTAGAGCCATGTGTAGGTGGAGACAGTTACAGACGGAGTAGCCTGGGTGCTACAAATTGAACAAAGAGAAGTCTGAACAGGAGTCAAAAGACAGAATGGATGGCAAGTAGCAGGAATGGCACATGGTTGGCTGTTGGTCTGAACCATGCCTGTATTACAGACACGGATCACGGCCACAGGCCCACACGTCCAACAGCAGAAGCCTTTTTAATAGGCCCCGGGTGGCTCTCTGCCAAGGCAGGTGTCTGCTGCCCAGATCCATCCATTTATTCACCATCTCTTCGTTTGCCAGTCCCATCTAATGTACTGTTGTTTCTCAAACAAGGTCCCCAGGATACCTGAAAGTTTCCCTGATGGAAAACTCTCAGAGGTCTGTAAAAATGTTTCCTATAAAGGACACCGTAAATAGCTTAAGTTTCAGAAATCCTGAGCAAGAGGCTCAAAACTTTGTTCTAACATCAACAAGAGACTCAGAGCATGTAAGTTCAAGTCCCTTGAAAACCAGGTCACAGTCCGGTTGTCCCTCTCCCTCTGCTCTTCCCCCTCTTCCTCTCAAATAAAAAAATAAAATAGACACACACACACACACACACACACACATATTCACGGCCTTCTACTGTGGGTAAAATGATAATCCTCAACTTACAGATAAGGAAACTGAGGCACAGAGCAGTTCGGTGACTGACTCAAGGTTACTCAACAGGCATTGCGTGGGGAGGGAGGGGTGGATCTCGGGGGTGGTGGGGGGTCCTAGGACCACCACAGTTCTCACTCCTTCTTTTGCCCACAGCAGGGGCCGCTAACATCTCTGAGCACGTCTCCAAGAGCACAGGGAACTTCACACTTTCCAGCCCTTGGCTCACGTAATTCTCTGACACCCTCTGTGGGCCCGTCTGCCCCCAGTTCCCCACTGAAGGAGCGGAGGCTTCATGAGTGAGCCAAGGTCTCCTAAGAGGAAAGGGGGCACCAGGGCTCACAGCCATCCAGTCCAGGCCTGGAGCCCCCCTCCCACTACGGGCCCACCCAACGTCTGCGTGCTTTTGGATGAAAATTTATCCAGGTGGTGGGATTTCAAAAGCAAGCATGGGGCTCTCTGTTTTCACCCCACATTTTCCGGGAGTGGGGATGATGAGGCTTGTGTCTGTAAGTGGGAAGAGGAACGCAAGGGCAAAAAGTGTCCAAGATGTCTCTTTAGCTCAGTCTGAAGTTAGCCCGAGACCAAAGACCTGAGACTTCTCACCCCTGTCACAGACCCCCTGAGGAGTCAAAGTGGGTCTTTCCAAGGGGGTGACATTTCCTCAGAAAGTGGGACAGGACGACCTAAGCATCGTGGCTTGGGGTCCACCAGACACAGCGATGTGCTATGAAAAAGGAAAGAGCTGGGAACACTTGGAAGTTGTTCTGATGAGGCTGGGGGTCCTGTGGGCCCCTCCCCTGGGGTGACCCTGGGCAGTTTACCCCCGGAGCCTGTGACTCCCCTGCAAATCGCTGACCTTGGCATTGTTGCAAGACTTAAAGATGGTCCACAGAGCGCCGCAACTGTCTCCAGGAGGCCACCCGTGCTTCCTGTGAAGGGCAACACAGTGAGGAAGAGACATGGGTCCCAGTGCCATGTGTGGTAGGTGCTAAGGACGCAAATGCACATGGAGAGGAAAAGCAGAAGGTGCCAGGAAGGAAGGAGGGTGTTGATGTGGAAATATCACATCTAGGGGAGTATGAGCTTGAAAGGCATGGAACAAAATGGAAATGAAGAAGAGGCAGACACTTGGGTCTCGATGACAAGCCACGGGGTGCCTGAGTGGCTCAGCTGGTTGAGCATCTGACTTTTGCCTTTGGCTCAAGCCAAAATGGTCTCAGGGTCATGAGACCAAGCCCAGAGCTGGGATCCATGCTCAGTAGGGAGTCTGCTTAAGATTCTCTCTTTCTCTCTCTTCCACTCCCCCTGTCCCCTCTTCTCTCTCTCTCTTTCAAACAAATGAATAACCTTTAAAAAACAAACAAATAAATGATGAGCCCAAACCACTCCATGGGATTTCTCACCAGAGGAGTCTTCACTCCCTATCTTACCAGGCCTCTCAGAATCCACATTTGACCATCTCTACTTCCAGAAAGCTCTACCTGGCTTCTCTGAACATTATGTGCCCGGGCTCCTCTGACCTTCCCAACTGCTCCTTCTTGGGTTTCTCTGCAGTTCCTTCCTTTTTGCAGAGTTTCCACATCTGGGAGGACTACAGACAGGTTCTACCAAGACCCTGTGCTTATCTTACTCTCTGTTCCCTCCTTAGATCATCTCATCACTCCCAGGCCAATTTCGGAAGTTATAGTTAACTTTTATTTTTCATTCTTCATTTTTAATTTTTTTTTAAGTAAGTTTTGAACCCAACATGCGGCTTGAACTCATGACCCCAAGATCAAGAGTCTCATGCCCTATCACCTGAGCCAGCCAGGTACCCCTATATCCCAATTTTAAATCACTCTTCTGAACACCCCTGATAGCCAACAACCACACTTGAATATATCAAAGGCACCTCCCATACCATGTGTCCAAAATCAAGCTAAAGATTATGCTTGGAAATAAAAACTACACACACACCTCAATCACATACATTTTCAGGGACATCAGACAAGATGGAGACACCCATGAGACAAGGAGACAAGAACAGGATTTTGCAGAAGAAGGGGATGGGTGTAGAGAAGGAAAATCTTAATAATCGAGGAAAAAGAAAGAGCTCTTGGAAATTAAAATATGCTAGAAAAAATTAAAATTAATTCAAAGATTGGAAGACGAAGTTGAAGAAATCTTTCAGAAAATAAAGCCAAAAAGCAGTGAGATTTTTTTTTTTAAAGAAAGAGAAAAAAGATTTTAAAAATAAGAAAATCAGTTCATACAAATTCCAGGAGAACAGAGAAAAATGACGAGAAGAAAAAAGTCAAGAAATCATAATTTTTTTTTTTTTAAGTCCCAGAGATGAAGGACACAGGTGGCAGGGGCGAGTGGGTGTGGTCTTATTCTGACCTGTGACAGCCGCTTTTTAAATTTTCAGGAGTTTTTCAAGGTGTTTTCTAAACACAACTACTAAGAAAAAAAGATATATGTAAACTTACAATTAAATAAATTGTATTAAAAACAAATGTAATGAACATTCAAAATGCCTTACTTCTCATTAGTTTGCGATATTTTATGAATTACTATTATTCTCCATACCTTCGAGGTTATTTATACCTGTTGTGTCTGCAACATACAACATCTGTGCTGTCTGACTTTGTCTTGCTCTTTAACATGAGCAGAACAGCCAACAGCCCTTCCAGAAGTACACAGGTTCATCGATGGCACAAACGCCCCCTTGGCTGAACTGGCCAATAAACCCATAGTCTGATTTTGTCCAATCATGCCTGAATTGGAGCTAATGGTCGGTTACAATTTAAGAGTTCAGCAGCAACAAGGAAAGCACTCTTTGAGAATCAATTGGCCATGTAGAATTTAGAGCAAAGGCTACTGCATATTTTATTCTTCTTTGTAAATGGAGGGTCTAGCTTTCCAGATGAAAGCCCATTAAGGTCCCAATAAATGAACGCAAAGAGTCCCACATGGAAACACATCATGGCGATCTCAGAATACTGGGGCGGGGAAATCGATGATGCTAAATGCATCCAGAGGAGAAAACAGACATAAACCCACAGCCCAGGTCATCACATAGGAAGGACAGATCCCTGGCCAACATGGACTGCTGGGGGGTAAGGGAGCAGCACCTTCTAAACCCTGAGCAGTAATGGTTTCTAACCTGGAAACATGCACCCAACCAAAGTGTCAATGGATGTCACAGCAAAGACTTTTTCAGAAACAAGACGTCTCAGAAAGGCTAATCTCATATACCCTTCCTTAGGAAGCTTCTGGAAAACGTGCTCCTCCCAAATGGGGGATTGACTCAGAAAGAGGGAGGAAAGGACCCAGGAAACAGAGGTGAAGGGAATCCTGGGGTGTTGTTGGTGGCTGGGAGAGTGCCGGCTCCGGCCGAGACAGCTCTGGGCAGACTGGAGCAGGACAAAAAGCTCATCTTGGTTTGTGTACATTTTTGACAATCATCTCCCACGTCAATTATAAGAATCCTGGGACTTGTGTATGAAAAACCCTTGGGTCAAAACCCCTTGGGTTTGGTTCAATCAAAAGAAAGTGCATCTGAATCTTGTTTTCTGGTCTGTGACTCAGGTGCTCTCAGGCTTCCCAGAGACTTTTGTGAAGGCTGCAAAGAACCGAGGGAGGATGTGTGGATGGAGGTCCCCAAGAAACCGGGGCAGGGTGCCGATGGCCAGGTAAGGCATTTAGTGAGCACTGACTCTCTTTCTCTGGCCACTCAGTACCAAAGTAAGCACCAGGCGTTTGCAAAGCATCACAACCGCATTGTCCCACAAGCCACCCACACCGGGACCAGCCAGATGCAACAGACTTGAAACTGATAGTGTCACGGGGGGAACCAGGGACACCTGGTGGCAGTAGCCCGGTGCTGGTTACTAATCCACGCCATTTACCGTATCCATGGCCCTTCCCCCAACACTCTGCTTTGGAGGTGAGGCTATAGAGTGGTGCAGCTTCTTCCAAAATAACCCTCAGTCCTGTGCATGCAAATAAGCTCTTGCTCCCTGTCGATGGCCAGTGGGGGAGGCCACCTTTCTACTGCAACCCAAACTACTGCTTTTCCCAAAGTTCAGGGAGGACCTCCTCTGCCGCTGCCCACAGCCCCCTGTGGTATATTCTCTTGAACCGCCTCCATGGAGAAAGACTGTTATCCTTTGAGAGTTTGGAGGGCATTCACAGCCGTGATATCCCAGGTGATAGGAAATGGGAATATTTTTTTGACCAGAAAGCAAACCTGAACCCCAGCAGTGAGGTGATGGCGCTGATCTAGAGCTAGGCCCACAAGCGAGCGGATTTGCAGACTGTGGGTCTGGGCGTGGGCCCCTGCAGTGCAGGACCATTGTCCCATTTCACAGACAAGGAAGCTGAGGCTCGGGGAGGTTAAGTAGTTTGGTTAAGACCTCGTGGCTACTAGGTGGCAGAGTGTGGCCTGGGAGCTAGCTCTGTCTGCTCCCCAGGCTCTGTCAGGGCTGGGGAAGGGGCTGGGGGACCGCTGCTTGGGGAAGCTGGCTTTGTGCAGGGTGCTGACACAGAGGGCCTGGCGTGGGCAGAGGATGGAGGAAAGTTGGGTGGCCCTGGGAGAACTGTGACAGGGGGAGCAGCGACTAATATGGACAAAGAAGCCTCAACACTTCCATATAAGGGTTTAAAAAGCCATATGTTGCTTTTTTTGCAGTGAACCCAGATTAGCAAATTATTGTAAAAAGTTTCCATTTTCTTGCTTCTGAGAATTTCAGGGGCCCTGACGTGGCTACAAGGGTAGGCGAGGGGAGTCCCTGCAAGAATGTGGATTTGCAAACCTAGGGAGTTCCCCAGGTGAAATCCCAAACTGGCCCCATATACAGGAGGGCAAGGAGGCGCTGAAGAAAAAGGCCACTGCAGACTGGTAGGTGTCAGGCATCATGAAGCTGCAAGCTCCGTAGATCCCCGCCCCCACCCCTGCCTGCCACAACTGTAAAACTTTCTGTGGAGGCCTTAACGTGGTTCAGTTATGTCTAGACCATCCAGATGGTCTCAACACCAAGACTACATCCTTGAAACAGCTTCCCCTGTGGGAACGATGGGCAGAGCTACATTCCAAGGCCAGGGGAAGGGGGTGAGGATTGCTGGATTGCTGCGGGGCGGGGGGGGGGGGGTGGAGGTGGGGCTAGGGGGTGAGGTTGGGGGGGGATGGACGACAGACAGCTCCTGGGTCAGCCAGAGGTCACATCCTCTTCAGGATCTCTTCCAATAAAGGAATAGCAAAGAATGCCTTGAAATTGGGTTTTACACTGGTAAGGTCATTCACTGGTTTTGTATTAACACGGTACTGCTGAGATGCTTGAAAATGTTGCTTTTGCAACCGATTAAATATGACCCTTCTCCCTGCAAACTTTTTGCACAGTGCATTTGCTTAGAAAATCTTTTTTTTTTTTTTTTTTCCCAAAAATAGACCAATGAGTAGGATCCGAATTAGTAAGACTGGAGTGGAGGTAGACGAGCGTTTCGGCCAGCACTCACAGCAAACTCACCCGGTCCAGAAGACACTGGCCATGCCAGGAAGGAAAGAGCAAACCAGAAGGTTTGCCAGCTTGAGAAGGAAAAGGGCTTGTCAGCCAGGCCCCGAGGGCTTTCTCCTGAGTGCCTGGGCTACCCCCTCAACCCCTCACTGGAGGCCCTCAGTTCCTAGGGACAGTACCATCTCCCAATCTAAGTAAAAGTTGGGAAACCTGCAGCTCGATCAGCCTCCATCCAAAACCACACACAAGCCTGCCTGGTCATGAGTCCAAAGATGAACCCGGGAATGACGGCCTTTGCGGGGCCCGGGATGATGTGGAAATATGGAAACCCCTGTCCAGAATCCCCGGGCGGCGACAGCAGGGTGACAGACTGAACCTACAAATGGATGGTCAGTTGCCAGGAGCATGTATAAAAGGAGGACTCTGACCCCCAGCCTGCAGCAGCCCGGCCAGGACACCAGCACCCCACCCATGACGCTCAGCCCAGGGGGCCAGCCTGCCCGCTGTCATTCCTGCAGGAAGTCACACTACTCTCTCCTGTGACAATCCGAAAGACCAAACAATAACGCTTGTAACAACCCTCCCCAAGTGGCCGGGACTTGATCAATAAGCAAGAGCTTCCTTAGTGTCTGCTCCCAGTTCGCACTTGGCACCACCCAGAGGACGCCCAGCCTACACCCCGCACCAGTCCCAGAGGTGGCCCAGTTTCCAGGTTGCCTGCCTCCCGCTTCCCTGCCTGGACACTCCCCTCTTCTGCCCTCCAAAGCTGCCCCACTGCTCTTCCACCTTCGAGTCTCTACCAACACGCAAGGGACCGGGGCTGGCACCCCTGCTCAGGGTAAGCAGCCTTTGCTTCTGCTCACTTGGTTGGTCCTCATTTAGCCTCCCTAAGCCCAGCCCTTCGGAGCTCGCAGCCCTGGACCCACCGACAGGTGGCCCAGCCGAGCCTCACAGGAATGTGCAAACAAGCGAACTACTGCCCTCTGCTGGGATTTCTGACCTTCTCCAACTGCCAGGCCAAGACGACCTCAGGGACCCCATTTCCAGATGGGGAGCCTCCCACACAATCTCCCCCTCAGGGATGTCCATCGCAGGCCCCTCGACCTGGCAGAGCACTGCCTGATGACCAGCATAACCCATGCTGTGCCTGGGTTGCCTGGGTGGAGGCATTCCCACAGAGCACCCTCCCTTCAGAAACCCATGGGGCTATGGCCGTGGCCGTGGGGAGCAGTCCCTCCTACCTTAGACGGCTGGCTCTGTGGACCTGGCCCTGCAGGCTGAGAGCCCTGGGGCACTGGCCCACGGGGGGCTCAAGTGAGCTTTCTCAGGCCCCAGGCAGTGCTGTGGCTTCCCAAAAAGGACTCAGGGGGCTCAGACCCCACCAGTTTCAGGGGCAGAGCTTCCCAGGGGCCACGGATCGTAAGTGAGTGGCATTGCTGAGCCAATCTGCAAATCTGTTCCTTTAACTTCCACTTCTCAGATGGAAGCTGCATTATTATGTGGCCCCGCTCTGCCACACACACACCCCTCCGCCCCTGGCAGTCTCTCTCGCTCCATCATACCCCCTTTACCTGTCGGATGAGTAAGCAGCATCATTGGCCTGTGGTGTTCCGAGCTACTTTGTGCAAAAACAGAAGATGTCCCTGGTGTTTTCTGACGCTGCATTATCACAGTTTCTAGCTTACAATTAATGGCCCGAGTGTGTTGTTTTCGTTTGGGTTTCATGAAGTTTCACCGTCTTCCTCAGGGTTCACAGCTGACCGTCCTGGGTTCAGTGGTTGCCCACCATAGACCGCAGATTCGCCCTCTGCTTGGCCCATGTTTTCAGACTGAAGATCAGTTCCCTGCCTCTCCCAAGCTCATCTGCTGTCCATCTGCTGCGGGCGTCCTTACCCACAGAAAGTCTGCAGACGAACAAAACGTAGCACAGTCTTGATGAATTGGGCCCTGCTGGGGAGAAAGCATGGCCCTCTCTCTGACACATGGACCCACACATTCCAGAACCTTCCCAGGAGGTGAAGGAAGAGGACATGGGCAGTTGGCTGTGGGCAGTACTGTCTGGGAGGAAACCACCCTCCTCTTGGGGGTCAGAACTTGGGCTTCACACCCCAGCTGGACCACATGCCACCCCCATGTCTGCAGGAGGAAAAGCATTGCTCCACCTCGCAGCCTGTCTGCTCACAGAGCTGACAGCAATCCTGAATGAAGGAGCTCGGCCAGAGCGGAAGCTGTGTCGTCATCTGGTCCACGTGGCACAGACAAGATGGTGACCAGGCCATTGAGGGAAGACTGTGCTCAAGAGACAACTGTGGGCAAGGCAGCTGGCAGGGGGGTAGGGGTGTTGCGGAACAAACCAGATCCCAGATGCAAGGGTCCTGCCCTGTACCGCCTGGCCTCACCCCCCCACACACACACACACCCCGCTGCCCATGTCACTGCCATGGACAGGTCAGAAAACTGCCCTCCACCTCGGTTTCCTCATCTGTGAATTAGGGATGGTGTCAGTAAGAGCACTTGCCTCGCAGGACCGTGGTGGGCATCAGTGCATTACTCATGAGCGGTGGCTGGCACAGCACATAGTGCCTCCTAAGCCCTCGAACACGGTCAGCAATCGTTGTTACCTGGGCTCAGATCATCGGTGTTGCCTCCGGGCTCCACCACCTACGAGTGTGTCTGAGACACAGCAAAGCCCTCTGAACTTACTTTCTTTTCTATAAAATAAGGATAGCAGTGCCTTGGTTGCAGAGCTCATCAGAGGATTCTAGGGGACCTTGCGGTCCTTCTCTTGCTGTTCCTCCTCTGGGACAGACGTCTGCATAAGGGAACTTGGACAAGCCACAGGTGGAGAAGGACGAAGGGGATGGACGTCCGCAGGTGCAGGAAAAGACCCTGGGATGACGAAGGCCTCAGACCTGGCCCCAGAAGGCCTGTAGCCCCAAGCACAGGGGATTTTCACGTACAGCCTTGCAGACCTGCAGGTTCCTAGAGCCAGGTCTGCTGACCCAGAGCCAGCAGGCCCTGACTGGCACCTCCGCACAGTGGGGCAGGCAGATGGCTCTGTTTGAGTTCCTCCAGGGCCCTGTCCAGCCCTTGAGCCAGGTTCCCTCAAGCTCAAAGCAATTCCCTCGTGGTCTGCGTGCTCTGCCACACAGCTGTTTCTGCAAGCAGTCCTACACCAAGGGCAGGATTCAGCCAGACGGCCACCCTAGACATAGCGTGGTTACCTGTTTCCAGCTCCTCTGGGGCAGTTGGCCTGGGACCTGGGAGCTGGCGTGGCCTCACCCTGCCTAGGATCAAATCCCAGCCTCATCACCTACCAAGTAAATGAGTCGCTGACTCCCTCCAGGCCTCTGGAAGCACAGACATCTTCCCGTCTCTGCTGTTGTGCTCAGTCCTGTCCTCGCCACTCACAGGCGACCTCTGGTCCATGCCTTCCTACTTTCCCCACCATCGCAGCTGTCACTGCTCCGGGACTGTCATAGCCATCCTGAAACCCCAGCCCCTCCGTTCTTGACCCACCTGGCTCCAGTGAGTCCCTCATTCCCGGAGGAAGCCCCCAGCCCTGCAGTTGCCCTGCAGGAAACACATGGGCTCCATCAGTTCTGGAACAGTCACTGAAAATGGCCCTCTCTGGCTACCATCTCTCCTTGTCCTCCCAATGCTGATTCCAGAATCCCACAATTCCCCACCCTCTAACCCACTGCCCCTGTCATGGTGTGACTACCTTCCCAACCCCCTCACCCTCTGTCTGGTCCTAATGGGTTGACAAAACCCCAACCCGGATGAAACTCAACGGCCCAGTGGAGAAGATCCCATGAACTGGACTCCCTTGAAATGGACACCACAGGTCTCCTGGGTGCTCTCGACATTCCCACCTCCCCAGCAAGCGGGGGGAAGCTACGGCTCGGGGCTCTAGGCTGAGACCTTGACACCTAAGTTCCCCGGGGAAATTGTATGGACTGCCCACCCGTGTTCCCACGCAGCCCCCATTAGGATGCAAGGGACATCGTGCTCCCTCCCAGCGCTGAGATCTCCCCTGGTCGCTGGGTCTCAAATGTTTGGGCTTCTTAAGGATTTCGCTCTCACACTTCCCCTTCTCTTCAGACATGGCCAGTCTCTCACCCTTCAGCACGTCACTGCTGTGGATGTCTAGCTATGCCTCCGTGTCATCGGTCTTTTTTGAAGCTTCCTGATGCCATACATGACCCCTCCTACTCTTGCAGCAAGACTCTTGTGCATTGCCCCTCTGGGTGGCCTCTGCTTCTCACCTCACCTCTGCTCCACATCCACTCGCACCCAGCTGCTGCCACCGCCTCCGCCACCCTGAGAAACCATGCCTGTTGTTGTCATGACTGATTTTTTTTTTTTTTAACTATAGGTCATCTTCTAAATACATCGTTTCTTAAGCTTACAAAAACAGAGACTTTAAAAATTATGTGGAGGCTGAAAACAAGGGATCCTGATTTGGAAATATGGGTGTAAGGTCACCAGTAGTTGGTTGGAGGGCAGGGTCCCGGAAGATCGATAATGGTCACTTTCAGTGGGCGCAGCCTGGACCATCCATGGCGGTTTTTAAGGAGATGAAGGTAATCTGTCAATCAGTTTGCAAATTTGGAGGTCCAACCTGTTTGTGAACAAATTCAAAGCACTGTACTGTTGTTAAAATTTCAAGATAATTTATCTTTCATATCTCAAACCAGTATCCACTTCGCTGTGTGTTAGGACTTATTTCTTGAGCACCTACTATGTGCTAGGTACTCTGATAGGCACTGGGTATAGAGAGGTAAACAAAATGGGCATGATCTCTGTCACAGGGTTTATAATCTAATTTAGGCAATAACATAAGCACCTGATTAGGATGTAAGTGCAAACTGACATCTGGCCTGATGGGGGAGGGGAGGAGGGACTCTTGAAATCTCAGTGGGTTTTCTGAGAATGACATAGCCTGAGGAATTGAGTCAGGAGTAAGGGAAGGGCATTCCTGGCAAACGGCACATCCCAAATCTCTGGGGCAGAAAGAATCTGGTTCCTCCAAGAAGAAGAAAGAAAACTAAGATGAGCCCCGAGATGATGCCAGGGAAGACTGCAGGGGCTTCCGAGCCTTGGGGAACACACTCGCAAGACTGTAATTTGTTCCAGATGCAACCACCACTGACTCAAGTGTTCAGACATATTAGCCAATACTCATCACTCCCTTCCTCCACTTCTTGGCAGCATTTGACAGGAATGAAGGCTCCCCTGACTGGGTCGTAATTAAAGGCGTCACCTGGGTCTCCTCCAGCTTCTAGGGACCACTCTTCCTAAGTCTTCTCCAATGGCTCCTTCCCTAGCACAGAGAGAATGGGCTCTACACCCCATAGGACCCCACAGCCATGGTCTTTGCCCCTTCCATGTCCACTCTGCGACTCAGAGATCTTGACTGTACAGCCTAAGACAGCAAACCGTACCATATATATTAAACTTCATCCTTCATACCTCTTCCTGCAGTAGACAGGCAGGGCACAGTGGTGCAAAGTAAGTGGTAGAAGGGAAAACAGGAAAACATGTTAACATCATGAGAACACTTCACAGCATCATTTGACATGCCGACAGTCACAGGTGCCAGTTCATAGTATCTGGTTGGGCTCCTAAATACCCAGTTCTACAAGGGCGCCTGGATGGCTCAGTCAGTTAAGCGTCTGCCTTCAGCTCAGGTCATGATCTTAGGATCCCAAGGTGGAGTCCCTCATCAGGCTCCCTGCTTAGCAGGAAATCTGCTTCTCACTCTACTATCTGAAAAGTGGGGAAAAAAATACAACTTAAAATTATAATCGTCATTCTGGAACAAGAATTAGGAATACAGAACTGAATAGAAATAGTTCCTAAAGTTTTCCAGCCTGGTTGGGGGAATATGGGAACACTGGCAGTTGGAAGGGAGGAGGCATGAATTACAAGCTTGTCTCCCTGCTTTAACATTGCAAGTATCTATGCAGCTGGTGCCACATGTCAGGCAGTCACGTCTGCAGGGTGGACTGGTCATCTGGATGGCAGTAACCACACAGTCCACTTAGCATCTGGGGTACTGTGTGTTCAGTCTGAGTACACACCCCAGAGCGAGGGTGTCATTTATGAGTCATAATCACCTATTAGCCGGCCTGCCTGGCATCTCAGCACACAGACCCACTCGGCATCTACCATTCTGTGGAACGTGAGCTTAGGGTTGAAATGTGGCCTTCCGGGATTGGGTTCTACATGCTGCAGTACACAGACTCGGGATAATTAGGCTCACCATCGTTTAAACAAATTTACAGAACTGTGAGCATGTTGCATGTAAAATTAATCACATCAGGGTCATTCGTAGGGAAAAAAAAATATATGTTTCCAATGCATCTAAGGGAGCAGCTTCTAATTAAAAAATGATAAACATCTAATTATTAAAAAGTAGCTTCTGTAGACTACAAAGGTTCTCAACTTTAGTGGGCATAAGATCAGATGAGTTGGTTAAAAATGCAGGCCAGGGCCCTACCGCCACATTCTGAATGGTCTTGGGTGGCGCCTATAAATTTGCATTGTTAATCACGGGCCCAGGAAATTTTGATGTGATAGGTGTGTGCTTCATGTAAGATCCTGCTCCAGTGACCCCAGAAAGTGAAAAACATTATCTATATATTAATAAATCATTTACTTAAAACCAACCCTTTAATAAGTGAGAATTTCTAAACTGAATATTCCTAAGAGTTCACATACTATTGCCTGCTCTAAAATAATCCTTATTCTCATACTGTTAAGGTTTTTGTGACCTTGACTTGGTATAATCCTAAGTACCATCTCCCTCTACTCAGTGAGAACTAAAAATGATATGTTGGTCAGATGCATATTCTAATAAATGCAATCAGTCTACAATAACTGTCACAAATGCAAGAGATGCCAAAGAAACTGATTTGCCCTGGAGAATTCATGCAACCCATGATTTCAATTATAGCATTCTCTAGAAGTATTTAGCACGTCTGCTTGCTGGATTTCCTCAAGAATTACAAGTATTTAGATTAACTCAGAGATCTGTATCTGTACCTATATCTAAGAGACATTTCCTAGTTATGGGGTCATAAACCCAAGGTTATTCTATAATGAATAGTTTTCTTCACATTTATATTCAAACGCTCTGAATAAAGAAGAGAAAATGTTTTAGCATTTTGCTAAGTGTAAAATTTTTTTTTTGGAAAAAAGTGAAGAAGAAAATGGAAGAAAAAAAAAAAAAACCCTACAAAGCCAGAGAATTAGCAAGACTATTATCATAGTCCCATTAAGTCAGGCACCCCCCCCAAAATGGGGGGGCTCTATTTGAATTCCTAGAATATCAATACATTTTATCCTGGAAAAGAGCAGCACAGAATTTTAGTAAATGCTGATCTTTATCAGGGGCCTCCTATGGGCCAAACACAATGCTCTACAACACCCATTTAGTCCTCAGACAGTGAGATAGGTAATCAATTTATCCCCACTGACCCCTGAAGGTCAGGGATCAGGATCCCACATGTCCCATTTTTCTTGTCATTAACTCAATTCAAAACTCAAATTCAGCATCTGCTAAATAAACTAGAAATGATAGTCTATAATGCTCAAATTCTTTCTAAATATTAAAAGTAAAGTTTCTAATGGTGTGGAAATCATAGCCTCTATCTAAAAATATAATAAAACATTATCTGCACTACAATTATTAAAACTTTAAGAAGGAATTCAGGTATCAGCTCAAATTTTCTGCTTTGGTGTAACACAAAGCCAGTTCCTATTATTTATGATAATCATTAAAATCATTAATGGAAAAGCACTCCTCCTAAAATTAGGAATGATTCACAATTATTTAACTTGATGATAAGGGATAGTTAGTACATCAGTAGAACTAGTACTGATGCCTGGCTTGAGATGAAGGCAATTGTTTTCAATTCATCCCTAGCCTGGAACTGCAGAAAGCAAGCATGTACAAACCAAAAAATCTTTATAAATTTCATGCTGAAGTCACATGGGACAGATTACCGTCTAATTAACTGATGGCTCATTGGAAAATTGTAATTCATTCTAACAAGCTATAGTAGCACCTTAGAGATTACCTTTCTTGCTCACAAAAGCTCATTCAAGACATCTGCACTACACCATGAAACTGACCAACCACCACAAAGTACTGATGTAAACCATATATTAAGCAAGTTGGAGGCCTGCTATGTGCCAGGCCACACACGGACATAGCCCGGCTCCTGAAGATCATAGTTCTCATCGCCAAACTCATGCACACAATAGTGGCTTCTCTTCAGTTTCCCCTTCGAAACCAACACAGATCAGACCAACTGAGGTACCTGGAGTATCCAAAGCATGACGTACCTAAATTCCAAGTGCAATGGGTATTATGAAAGAAACAGACAAATGACACAGAATCTGGCAGTTAGCCACTCATGTGGTTATAGTGCATTTTCCTGCCTGAAGATACTAAAAGCTTTAAAAAGTAATGCTTTCATTCATCGATGAACTGATACTAGAATTCATATATAAAACAGAAACTCTTTGAACGTCTCATGAGAACACTACTCAACTTTAGGAATGAGCTCCAGGAAATCAATAGGAGCTCATTTGCACTAATGCTACATTAGGCTTAGTTGATCCACATTTCTTGTGTTTATAAGACGTTGCACACAAAGCCACCATGTGTCCTTGGCCAATTCCAAACAGAGGAAAAAGACACATCTAAACGCTGCCAATTCAAAGTATTCAGAGCTCAAATCCAGTAACAAAATGAGAAGGTAGTTACGTAGGTGTCAAGCAGTGTTTTTGCTGTTTAGATGATAAAGACAGTACCCATCTTTTGGCTTATTTAGCATTACAGTAAAGCAGTATAATTTTGAAAATATAATTTTGAAAGCATTCTGGAGACCGAGAATCAAATAGAAGGGGGAAGATGGAAAAGGAATAAGTATCTATGTTTTTAAAATACTAAAGGCATCAAAAATTCTAGGGATGAATGACTACTTAAATGTAATTTCTTCTTGATATAGGAATGATTCCTGATACCTATCTTTTAACAGAAAAGACTGAAATTTTCTTCACACTCAATTTATGTTTTCTTTAAACATGAGTTCTGCACACAGTATTAAAAAGAAATCTCACCAAAAAGAAAGTCTATCATAGTGATTCTACTACTAAGAGAAGCTGAAGCTGAATAAGGAAAAATAAAATGTATGGTTTATTTCTTTGTTATACAAAGAAAATTAAAAGTGATCCAAAACATCTTCACCTATCTCCCATATCCTTCCTGACATAATGAGGACATACAAAATCAGGGCAAGCTAGTCCAGCTCAGGGTCAAGTTTTTCCACTTTGATGACTATCTCTGGAGCGGATGCGGCAGCACTGGCCTGCTGGTTCTCAACCTCTGACTCTGACAACACTTCTTCCTTTATCTTCACAGGCTTATTACTGGCTTCCTCCTCTTCATCCGAAGATTCATCAAGCTCCCATTCATCATCTATGTCCATTTCAAATACTCTTACATGACGGAGATTTGAGCTTAACTGGAGAAGAAAAGGTCAAATAAAGAATCTTTAAATTCATGACTGAACTAATAAATAATATATAAGAAATCAAAATTTTGAAAAATGGTTTTGTATGAGTTATTTCCCATTGATTTACAACAAAATCACTAAACTTAGCCTCATTTGCTATAAAAGGATCTCTATATACAATAGTGACAATTTTCCTAATAATTGAAATCAAGGGGTGCCTGGTGGCTCAGTCACAAATGCATGAGATACTTGATCCCAGGGTCATGAGGTTGAGCCCCAGGCTGGGGGTCAAGACCACTTTAAAAATTAATTAATTATTTATTTAATTAACATCTAATACTGTATTACTCACTCAACTTTCTCAAAAACGAGAAAGCTACATAGCTATGGCCACATGTTCATGTTCATAATCAATAAAAGCAATACACCATGAAATGCTTACACTTTCTGAAAGGACCTTATAGATTCAAAGTCACTTCCTCCCATTACTCTGTCAGTAAACAACCTGTAAATACTTACCACACAGGACACTTTGCGAAAACCATTCCCAGCAACATACTGTGCTTTCATACTTTCCAGTAATCGCCAATGCTTTTCAAAATGCATGGTACGTGTGGGAATAGCACTGCACTGTTCATCTAGCCTGGAGAAGGGAAAATCCAACCCCAAAATGAAAAGGCGATCTTCTCTCTGGTTTACAAGGAGGTAATATAAGGATCTACCATGGGTTTGATTTCTACCAACATTCCCAGTTCCAAAATAATTCTATCAGCCACTGTATAAAAGGCATTTTCCTATATCCTAGGAAAATACTGCAATTCCAAATAGCTAGAATGGCATCTTACTAAGGTTTCTGATTCCTGCTCAAGGAAAGCAAACAGACAAATTTTTTAATTAGAGAAGGGACCTACTCACTTAAATCTAAGAAAACTAAAGCCATCTCTAGAATTGGCTGTGTATACTCCACTGACTCCTGAAGTCCTGATACTGGGAGGAAACCAATAGAAGCAAATCTAAAATAACTAATTCTGTTATTCACTGAGGCTCAAGCTACCCTTGAAAACAGTACATAAGTCCCATTCGCTACTCCAAATAATTCCCCACCTTATTTCACCAAATACTCTTGCTTTATTAGCAAAGCACAAGGGCAGGAGAGCTGTTGAAGCCAGTATTTAAAAAAAAAAAAATAGTACTTCTGTCCAGCTGATTTTCCTACTATCCCTCGTAAGCACTGCCTAGCATACCTAAGGAACCACAATGTACAATACATATTCAAAAGCATAGAACTATTTCGTCAGCAAGAGTTTCTTACTGATGAGTTAGTTACCTTGTGGAGTAAGCCCCCGTGAACTGATACTCTGAGGCATCCTCGCTATTATACACTGAAGATAATGGCAACTGGACCAGAAGCCTATCTCTCCCTTCACGTCCCACGGTGTCTTTCAGAACTACTGTTACAGTCTCATCATCATAGAACTGTGCATCTAAGCAGCTGTAGGCGCTAGAAGTGAATGACGTTCTGTTACATCATAGATGACTGGGACAACTGAGAAAGTATTATGGTACCATGCAAAAATTTAATACAACAAAAACCAAGTGACATTCTATACTCATACACTGAAAATACATCATCAGTTTGCATTAAAATCAGTTACCAATTGCAGTGATTATTCACAAACAGAAGTAGGCCCTAAAAAACAGGTTACCATGAAAAAAGAAAAATCTGGGAGGGTGAGATTGGTTCACAGTTTCAGAAAACTCCTGATACCAATAGTCAGGCCTTAAGGCTGTGGAAATTCCAGGAATGGCACCTTGTAGATATACTGGCTAAACAAACAGGGCTAACTAGACTGAGAAGTAAAAACAAGATTGACAGAGGAAAATTCAAACAACTTTAAAGACATTATCATAAAAAAAACTCCTTTTATGTAAGGAAAAGAGAGTGAGGAAAGGTTTGGCCTGTGAGGAGTGTCTACTCCACAGCCTCAGGGATGACTTTGCTACTGTTACCCTTTTATATTCTAAGAACATCCCAGAGCAGTGACAATGAGGCCACTACATGTTACTGCTGGTTGTAACAACAACTTCAGTCACATGCCCCCTGAAGCCATCTTGCTTTCTGAACAGACGGGGAGCTCAGAAGTATTATCACAGGAAACCACAGTTATGTAAGTTCCTGAAGGGAAGTAAGGTTCTATTCTTGTTAAGTCAATCGAAGTATAAGCTATGTAAGCAATCCTGTGCACTCTGCTGCAAGTTACAAAGGCCTCCTAAGTGTAACATAATCACTGTACCTGAGTCTGACCATATTTCTATAATTAAACATATGTACATATCATTTGTATATGTATATAATCTCATTCAAACAAGATTCAAGATTTACCTTCGTCTCACTTTTTCAGTTGTGGCATATGTGAAGCTCCCAAATTTAATAGCAATTAGTCCATTACTTACAGATCTTGAAGAAAGAAGGGGGGGGAAAAAGACTGTGGAACAACTTGGATAGCCAATAATCTAAATGCTTGAAAGAACATGATTGTCAGTGTTAGTATATTTACCTAAACAGCCAAGTCCCAGGCCCAAAATACCATTATGCTCACACTGCAAAACTGACAATTAATTTAAACCCCTAGATAGACAAACCTACATCAAAATTGCAACTTGTTTAAAATCTTAGTCACTGATACCTTATAAAATTAAGGACAATTGGGAACAACCAAATTATTTCTCTTCGGCCCATCTCAAAACATTTCCTTCAAATTCAGATTAAAACCATCTACGATATTAATGGTATTCTGTACATGATTTATTTTTTAGAACTTCTACTTCAGATTCTCAAAAGAAGTCTCTACAGGCAGGCCTCTTGTTTAATGAAAGGCATACCTAACCCGAGGCTAAACTCCTTTCCGTAAGGAACCCAAGCCACAGTTCCGAATGCTTCAAGTTCGTGAGATATAATCCCGAGTGTTCCGCTGTTGTATTTTTCTTAATGCTAAAGAAATCCTACAAGTCACAACTACACCTGTACAAAATTAATAATCTAGAATCAAAAGGGATCATGAAGCTTGTGATTTGGCATTATCATCTTAATGATGTGAAATGTAAGACTAAGAACAGTGTACCAGCAAGCCTAAACTCATAAGGCAGCTAACTGAATCCCAAAATATAAGGGAGGGAAGCGGTACATTTATTACTAAAAATAATAAAATCTCACTCTCTATCTCAACTTTAGATTAATACTTACTGGGAAATATCAGTATGTCTCCTTAAAATGCACATTTTATAAAGTGAATCTTCTAAAATAGTAAAAAGAAGATAATGTAGATTTGAGGTTTTATTATTCCACCTAAGGAAAAAAATTTAATGTCAAAACACAGTATTTAGCTATCGCATCAGAGAACAAAAATGTATTGCTCGTATGAGACAAGAAGAAACACACACTTACAGAAAAGGAAATTTGAATAATCTGCGTGTACAGTCCTGACTAAAACAAAAGAAAAAAAGGTAAGAAAAAATTAAATTGGCCACTAAATTTTACCACCCAAAAAGTAAATAGAATTACCTTCTAGCATCCCTGTATAATGGAATACAGATTGCTTGATTCATCGATTTTCCAATGACATCCTAAATAAAATAGATTTTTAAAAGTACAATCAAAGCATTTACATACACACAAGTACTCTACAGAAAGTACCTGATCTTCACTATTCAAGTCTAGTAAAAAACCATCTAGATCAGCAAGCTTTCAAACAAGAAACGTCAATGACAGTTCTAACAGCAAGGAAAAGAAATTCTGAAGAATTTCTGAAATTCTGAAATTCAGAAGAAATTCTGAAAAATACACCAGAAAGAAGTATGCATAGAAGACTAGGAACACCCAGCCCATCATCCCCTTCTCTCACAGCATCTTACTTCCCTCCTGCAGCAGTAAGCTAGACATATGATAGCTCTCTAGCCGAAACTGTTTATAAGAAGTTTGTTCTAGGAACAAATAAAATAATAGGGATACCAACACTCCTAATAACCTTGTTAATCTGTTTACTTCTTAGTATATTTAAGAAACTAACAGGTAGAGGAAATGTTAGGGTGAACCCAATGAACCTGCCATTCTTGTCAGCCAAAGGGTGAACAAGCAGCAATTCATACGGCTCACCTTAGTAACCATGACCGTTTACATAAGTGAACCCCATGCTGCAGATATTCTCACTCCTCCACAAAGGCATGCATTGCTTTTTCAAACTTACTGCTGGTTTTTGCAAGCACAGATCAATAATGTTCTCCATCCGCCTTTTCACAAAATGCAATGATTTTCGAGGATAATAAGGAAACAGCAAAGGACTTTCTGGTTTCAAACAAGAAGAGAAACAAAAACAAAATCACAAAGTTAGAGTAAACCAAATGATTAGGAGAAAATAATCTGTCAGAGGCAGCCCGCACCGCTCACCTGACAGTGGCAATCTCCCTGGCTGCTTCATTAGCCCCTCACACAACCTCACCACAAATGACTGTGGCCTCCTGCCTTTTCTTCACCATCCCCTGCTGCCGGCCCACTAAAACCTGCCGCACCCACTGCAGGCCGAGGCCTAGCAGCTCCGTACTCTTTATTCTATTTTCCCCTACCCAAATCTGACAGTTTGCTTCTGCTGGGTATAGGAAGGAAGGGGTGATCTGGGAACCACAAGACACAATAAAATAGAGTTCATTCTCTACTCTTTGCCACAACGGGCTGACAACAGTAGTCCAGTATTGTTTTCGAAAAGTATAATACTGAAACCAGAAACAAGACACAAGAAACTAGTGCGGTGTAAATAAGCACTTTACTTTGCAAAAGGCTACTTTACCAGTAGTGAGTAATACATAATTAAGCACTCAGGGGTAGCGACTATGTGAGATTCCATCCTGTTACTTCTATTGCTTATAACAGCTGGACAAAGTAAGCATCACACCCTTCAAATTACAGATTTAAAAAATGAGGCCCAGGAGGTTTGGGCAATCTGCCTGGGGTGAAAATGATAACGAATTCACACCTCTGAATCCAACCCTCAGACTCCCAGGCCCACCCTCTTCTCCTGAGCTCTGTAGGCTTCCCTCACTCCCAGCATCTCATGTCCCAGCTATGCTGGACAAAGTGAGTTTTAATCAGGTTAACATTTTAAGCTTCCCACAGGAGAGAGATGCTGGGGAGCAGAGAAAGGTATCAGATCTTTGTCCCTGGTTCCTGGCATAGAGCATCTAAAACCCTCAGAATTTCCTGAGTGATAAGGGTGATAGGAACATCTTTTGGTGTAACAATGCGACTGTGGGAAGATCCCTAGACGGTTTCAGAATGAGGACTGGGCACCAGAGAGACTAAGCCCTGATAGAAGCCTGGACTTTCTAGCCCTCATCCCCCAACTACCAGGGTGGGGAGAAGAGCTGGACTTGAGTCCAATCACCAGTCATCGATCACTTAATCAATCCCACCCGCATAATGAAAACCCCATAAAGAACCCCTGAACAGAGGGCTTCTGGGTGCTGGGTGACACACCCAGAGCAGGCGCGGGGGCTCTGAGCCCTTCCCCCCACACCCTGACTCTGCAGCTCTTTCACTTGGCTGTTCTGACTTGTGTCTTTATAATAAAGCAGTAAACCTAAGTGAAGTGTTTGGGGTTTATGGGCCATTTTAGCAAATAATCAACCTGAAAGGGGGAGGGAGGGAGGGTGGGGACAGAAATGTAGGCCACCCGGGGACCTAATCCTCGGGACTGAAGCCACAGAGGCGGTCTTGTGGGACTGAGCCATGGAAGCTGTGGAGTCTGTGTAGTCAGCATCAGAAATGAATCACAGGACACACAGTTGGTTTCAGAATTGGTCTCAGGAGTAAAACCCTCTCATTTTAGTGTCAGAAGTGTTCTGAGTACCCACAGCTCACGTGACAGCATCCCTACTGCTCAGGAGCCATGAACTGGGCACCCAGCGCTCCACCTGCATTTACAGAATCCTCACAATGGTGTTTTGAGGGAGGCACCACTACTGCCCTCATTTTACTGATGAGAAAACGGGCACAGAGAGGTTAGACAGTCTGCCCTCAGCCACATCACAAGAAGACGCAGAGCAGATTCCAACCCCCGAAGCTCAGAGCAGTGACTTTCACCCATCCTACAGCCCCAGCACTCCCTCATGTACCCTGAGAAAGTACATGTAGCAAATATTGAGCACATGATTTTTGCAAAGTGCTAGAAAGAAGTTTCACAAAAGTTTTCTTAACAGTTCCATAACGATGTGGCGTCTGGGTGACACAGTCTATTGGGCATCCAAGTCTTGGTTTTGGCTCAGGTCTTGAGCTCAGGGTCATGGGACTGAGCTCTGTTGGGCTTCATGGTCAGCCCTGAGTCTGTCTGAGATTCTCTCTCCCTCTTGCTCCATCCCTCCCCACCACATACTCTCTTTCTAATAAATAAAGCTTACAAAAAAAGACAAAAACCAGAAACAGTTCCATAATGAGAGTATTTCTTCACACTAGACTAAGAAACGATAATTAATGAACTTGTCCCAATTCATATACTAGCAAAACCTTGAGATGAAGTTAATAATACGAGGTGTTATCTTGGTTAAACGTCATGCTCCTAGCTAAGATTAGGCCTTCCTGTTCAGCCATAGATGTGAGGAAAAAGAGGGTAGGGCCCATTTTTAACCCACCCAAGTTCCCAGGACCAGTATTAGCCCACTCTCAGACAGGGCACTGGTGCCACCACTCCTGGCACACTGCCATGAGCCCTCCTCAGGCTGGGGATGCATCCTGATTAAACAGCAATGAGCTGAGTCAGCTGTACCTTTATTCTCCCTCCTTTCAATAACTAACTGAATCAAATGTGCTGTTCTGAAAAAGAATTTAAACTTCTAAGGTTAAAATAAAAGGGCAACAAGCCAAGTTTTGGGCTTCAGAGAATTCTCTCCTTCTCCCATCCATCCTCATTCATTCAGATAAACAGAAACCAGAGAAGAGTGGCAGAGGTCACCACTGAGTCAAGTTAAAAACTTGGGCTTTGAGGTCAGCAGACACCTAGCTTCATCACGTACCAGCTTGTGTGATTTGGGCCTTCTCTGATCTTCAGCTTCGTTATTAAGAAATGGGGATAACAGGTGCCTAGGTTCCTGGGGGCATGAAGGAAAGAACTACATGCTGGGGGCTATTACCCTAATGACCTAAGAAATGACAGGCTATGATCAAATTACTCTGTGAGGCAAGCAAAGAAATACTGCTTCCAAAATATCTGCATCTAAAATACTGAAGTTCTGATATATTTAGTGGTTGCTATTTTGTGTTGCATCCCGAATAATGTTGCATCATTTTACTATACCAACATTTCAAGATCCTAGAGAATGAAAAGCACAAGTACACAAAAAAACCTACAATCTCAGGAGAATAGTTAAGCATCACTATGCTTTCAGGAGTTCACAAATGGGAATCAGCAAAAGACTTCTCTCACTAGCAGGCTGTGGAATTTTCTTCCTAATATCCTATTTTTTTCATAGGGTAAAAAACAGACAAGAGTATCTGAGAATAAACAATCTTACCCTATCACAGTTAATTTCAGACTGTTTTCTATCACGGTAAAGTCATATACTATTTATTTTGCTGTTTCTCTAATCAAAAACAATAGGCACAACTGATCTAAAGACCTGAAATAAATATTCAGTAATTGTCCAGCAACACTCCTAGTTAATAAACTGGTCTCAAAGCAAGTATAAACATGGCCCAAATCCACAAAGTTCATTAAATACCTTTAAGGTGGTTGCTATTTTGAAGAAAATCATACCACTGGTTTCCTTCTGTGTTAGGTGGTGACACAAGATCATCATCTTCATCTTTCAAGTACTAGAATTAATACCAAATCAAAATTTTAAATGTCATAAACAAAGGAGGAGGCTTCAAAGACTTATTGTTAGCATTATTCTATTTTAAAAGTGATTGTTTTACTGACAAGTGCTCTGAAATTGCACGGCTATTATTCCAAGTGAAGTGACCAAAATTCACTAAATGCCGAGCCACTTGGCAAGCTGCAAACTTCTGGAAGATCAGAATGCTATGGATGCAGAGACCACACACAGAGTTTAAATTTTGTGTTCCATTTTCATGAAGGACATTTTAATCTTGTGTGTGTGTCTGTGTATGTGAGAGAGAGAGAGAGAGAGAGAGAGAGAGAGAGAGATCGTGCATCCGCACCTATGTTATACATTAATTTTAAAAGTATCAACTTGTCAATCTACTCTAGGATAGTAGTCCTCAAAGTGTGGCCGACAGACCCCGTGGAGCCCTAAAGATGCTTCAAGGATCCATGCGGTCAATACTATTTTTATTTATCTTTTTTGTTTTGTTTTGTTTTTAGTATTTCTAGATTTCATTATACTATTTTTATAATGTTGAAATATTATTTGCCCTTTCAACTCTGTTGACATCTGCACTAAGGGTCAAAAGCACAGGTGGGGAAAACTGACGCCGGGTGGTCTGAAGCCATACTAGTGGGCACTGTATTCCTTTTGTTACATACTGACAGTTTCACTTATTTAATGAAGCTATTAAAATAATTAATTAATAATTAATTAATTAATAATTAATTTTATTAAACCTCAACCCTGGAGTACAAATCTTTTTACTGTTCTCTGTGACAAAGTTGAGAAGTAAACATAAAGCACTTTGGCCAATACCAAAGTACAATGGTGACCATGAGGAAAAACATTTAAGAAATTGTTGTAGTTGTGGGGTAAGCCAGGCACTTTGTTGCTGTTAATGGAATTCTATTTTTATTTGAAAGAATGACTGGCAGATAAGCTATGATTATTCGTACGTGGGTATTTGGTAGATATTTTCTTGAAAATAAAGCAAGCCTGTCACTTTAAGCAAAACAACTGACAGTATTTGGTGCCAATGATAAAATTTAAACATTCAAGCAAAAATTAAAATTTTGGAAGATCTGTATCTACCACTGTGTACTTGACAGCCATGGTACTTGAAGATTTTCTGATGATACGGTTGCAGATATTCTTAAATCTGACTTTTGGATACTGCATAGGGAAAGATGTCAGCATTCAGAAGATCTGCATAACTCAGTGAGCCAGTATTTTCCAAATGACCAATACACAATACTACAAAATCATGCACAGGTAAAAGATCCATTCAAAGCATAAGACAGATGAATGGATTTTAATGTATCAGAGTATGAAAAGTTCACTGATGCAATTTTAGATTCCATATTAAAGCTAACCTTAAGATACTATCTCTTATCAAGACTCAGTATAATATCAAAAAACATCCACAATTATCGGAAACAGCCATTACAATACTTCTCCCTTTCTAAAACCTATGTGAGGCCAGATTTTCTTTACATACATTAAACATAAAAACCCAACATGGGAGACGAAGCAGCAGCTATGAGAAGCTGTCTTCTATTAAGGCAGACAGCAGAGATTTGCAAAACTACAAAACAATGTCACTCTTCACTAAACTGTTTAAAAAAATATAGTCATTTTTATTATAAATATTTCTGTAACATGTAACAGTTAAGTGGAATTGCTGTTACTTTTAATTTTGTATTCTGTTATATTTCTAATGCCTACTAACATCTCCCATTGATAAATATAACCTATATTAGCAAAACTCTTCAGAGTCTTCAATAGTTATTAAGAATATAAACAAGTTCTGAGACCAAAAGTTTAAAAACTGCTCCTTTTTCGTTACTTTACTAAAAGAAAAGGGCTGCTGTGTAAGCTAGCACTGTATTATTTTCCAGAAACTTTGGATAATAAAGACTAACACTGCTAAAGTTTTAGCATTAGTTTTAATAATTTCTAAAAAAAAAAAGTAATATCCACATTCAATCAAATGCCCATACCTGACCAACTTTTTCAACATTGAAGTATTTTCCTTTTCGATTATAAAGGTCTGGAGCCTAGAAAGAATAAGCATAGTTTAGCTCTTAACTCACAGAAGAGAAAGAAAAAAAAATTCTTAAGCTTAATGAAAACGTTTATTTTTTAAGAGAGCCGTTAGTGGCAGTTATCTTTTTCTTCTAGGGATTGTATGACAAACATCCAAACAAAAGTTGGATTTATAAAGGCTCTAAAATAAGTATTGCCATTAATTAGTTCAATAGTTTAAAAAGCACAGCTGCTAAAAATGTCAATTAAACTGGATTAAATGTGATTACTTCTCACCATTACCCAGGTTTATGGCAACTGTTTAACTCTTTCAATAAAAAACACAAAAATCCCAGCATTATAGAAATAACACTTTCGTACCTCATTGAAATGTTCAGTAAGAAATTCAGCAACAAATGTGATATCTTTCTGAGTCATCTATCAAAATCAAAAAGGAACAAAAGGAAAAACAAATCAAGGAAAAAGAAAGCTTCCCAAAAGATCTTATATTATGTAATAATAAATGTGACTTTTTTTTTTTACTGTCTACTAAAAGCCATGATACTAAGAGGCAAAGTTCCTTCAAAGAAACATCAATAGAAATCCAAAAGATTATGCAACTGTGAAAATATGAAATCTTGAAGCTTTGGCAAGCATGTAATTAAACATTTTAAACCCCTTTTTCCAATCAGCTAATCCAAGAGCTACACCTAATCCAAGAGCTACAGAATTCCTTATGGCCTGAAGCTGTTTATTATTTTAGGCCTTGTGCTAATAAGTCTATGTACAGGGTCCCTGCTCTGGAAGAAGAGACTATGTCCAGAGAAGTCACCTTGACTTGAGTGAGGACCTACAACTCAACAGTGATGCTTGCTTAGCAGTTGGTCTCTGCTTCTTGCAGTGACCCTGCATTCACCCCACCCCAGTTCTTCAGTCCTCACAGAATTATACCTGAGGAATACACCCAGAGGTCTCCCCCATTAACAGACACATTTTACTTCCTCAAACAAAAGAGTGGTCTCAGCGAAACAGCTAATGTGAACCTCCCTGGTTTGTGAGGCCAGTCATCCACAGCACAAAAGATCTGCTTCTTGTAAAAGTCTCAGAATGGCGATCCCTTATTCATCCAGTCCACTGGAGCTAATTCTAATGCTCTCCACTTTCACAGGCCCAAGATTACCTCATCTATCTGAATCAGAGTTTGGGCAGGGGTGAGGATGAGTGACCACAGAAATCAGGAGGGAATGTTGCCCTAGTCTGAAAGTTCTTACTTAAAGGAAATTCCAATGCCACTGTCACAATCCTTGTAATCAGGGAAACTACTGTTTACCAGACATCAGCATTGGGACTAATATTTAAAGTACCAGATTTCCAAGGAAATAAAAATATATTCAAAACTTAAGAAAGGTAAAGAATACAAGCACCCTACATAATACAGATTACAAAATCTTATATAAACATGAAAATTATAAAATTAGATAACCATAGTAAAGGTATTTTGTGAGATGAAAAAATAAAATTTCTTAAAGGAAAAAAAACCCTCAATTACAAAGCTGCATTTAGGGTCTACAGCCTGACACCTTGTCAACTAGCAGTGGTGTATGAATACTGAGCCAAGCAGCCAAGCTGAGCTCAGTCAGAGCAGCAGTTAACACACTGGAAAACGTACTACCACATACTACCTTATTCAGCTCTGGAAGCACATGGTCTTCTGTCATTCTCAACATTGCTGGAAACAGAAATCAAAAAACTATCTTTAAAGGAAAGGTACAAACCTAACTTTAATATAGATACATTTCAAAGACTAAATGTGTTTCATTGGACTAAATCTTCAATATTCAACCAAAGAAATCTTTTCACCAAGGAAAACTTATTTTCCTTTTAAAAACTAAAGTGTGAAGACTGTAAATTTGACTTGTATTTTCAGGTTCAAAAAGGCTGGTCTAACAATCCTAAACTATTATTTTTTATTTTCTACGTCAACTCAATGACGTGCACAGACCAGATTCATTCCTCTCCTAACATATGGCATTTCTTCTCTTAAAATCTGCAAACAATTTGGTCCTTCAAAAGCTTTAGAATACCAAACAAACATGTTACTCTTCCTTGAGTTTTTTGCTACACAAAGATATTTGCACTAAGACTTTTGTGTACATACATACACTTAAATATACATGTATTTACAGACTCTCTAATATCTGCAGCCAATTCTTTTTGTCCTCTCTGATGGTTGTATTTTTATATTATGTCCACCTAAGTCAAGGGGAATGCTGCATGTGTTTTTGCACTGTTTGAATATCCCTCGTAATTGCATTCGGTCAGGAATAAGCATGCTGGATGTGATTCTGCAAACACGGATTACTTTAGAAACCGTTCTTCATTAGTTCAAACTTCTAAATTATCTGAAAAACAAGCCATGATCTAGTGCACTCATTCATTCATTTATCCATCCAAAAAGTACTCACTGAGCACACTATGGGTGCTGGGGATATAGCAGTACAAAAGTTGTTCCTGCCTTCATGGGTGCTACATTTTCCAAAGGAGCAAACCCAGGCGACACCACTAACAAGTGGCAGAGCCAGGATTATAATGAGGTCTCGGGTTCTCCCATCGAGCGTGCTTTCTGCTGCCCTGCTCTAATGATAAGGATTGAGCAGTAATTCATTTCTCTCCTAATCAGGCTTCTCATTAGAGTTAGGACATGCAGCAGAATATAAACTGCCTCAACTACTCCAGTAATTACAAGTAAAACCAAACCTCTTCTGTAAAAGAAAATTATTTCGAAGATCTCATTGAGTTTTAATATTGTAATTTATTCTAATCAGCATTTCTGATATTAAACAGGCTGGCCTGATGAACACTCTGGCTCCCCATTCTGGCTAGCACTGGTACGGTTTTGAGGAGAAAAAAAAAAGAATTTTAAATGCCAACATCTGTGGATCCCATTCTTTTTTTACCACAAGCAATTACATTAGGCTGACAAATATAAAGTCTGTTTGTAAGATACCAGAATTGAAGATCTGGACATTTGTTAAAAGATGTGAGCACATTATAGATAATTTAACTTCTATTTTATTTACTCTTTAGAATTTTAACAAATGAGGAATAAATCTCATTTATAATCAAATTTTTGCCTGTGTTGGAAGGCAATGTATGCTGGATTATTTCAATGATATTAACGGGGGGGATCACAAAAATAGTTCAAATGGACCTACATAAAATATGCACATGCTGCAGAGTAAGCATGAGAACATGGACTATGAAGTCAGTTAATCCTGGTTAACTACCTACAAATGAAAAGACGCTATATAGAACAAAAAAAGGCAATGAGTGGTCTGCATTCAACTTAGTTAGGACACTAGTGTCTGATGGAAAGGATGCTAGAAACTTCTTGTTTGGTGCTGTTCAATGTGGCAGGCACTGACAGTGTGTGGCTACAGAGGACTTCAAATGTGCATAACGTCACTAAAAAACTGAACACGTAACTTACATAATTTCAACTAATTTATTTATTTTAAAGATTTTATTCCTTTATTGCTTGAAAGAGAGAGAGAGAATGATGGAAAGGGAGAAGCAGGCTTCCCACTGAACAGGAAGCCAGATGCGGGGGCTCAATCCCAGGATCCTGGTATCATGACCTGAGCTGAAGGGCAGCTGCTTAGTGGACGGAGCCACTAAGAAGCCCTGTAATTTCAACTAATTTAAAGAGCCACAGGTGGCTACTGGCTACCCTAATGGATGGCATACCTCTAGAAACAGAAGATCAAGAAACAGAACAGAAAATAAGCTACTCAAGAGCAGAGGCCAGATCTTCGCTTTTTCACCGTCTTGTTTTAAAAAACCTAACACCTACATAGCAGAGATGCAAAAATGTTATTTTAACCTAAGGAGAAGTTACTAGGTCAAAAAAAATTTAAACAACAACAAAAAAAAGGTTACCCTTCAGCAGTGAGTGACAGGGACAACTGGTGCTCCAAGTGACATCTGGGAAAGTTGGTGCTGGTGGTATGGAGGGAGGAAGGCGGGCTGTATGTTGAAAACACTGACTCCCGTGAAGGGTAAAAGAGCTCTACTTCTACAGTTACTCGAAATTTTACCAGAATAACTGAAATATTCTAAATTGATACACCCACAGTTTTTAAGGAAGGGTTAAGGTAACAAGAATCCTTCATTCGACCAACTTACCCACATAAAGCCAGCGAAAAAATGCTTTGAAGTTTTTCATACTACTATCTATAACTCTGAAAAGACAAAAATAAAAGAAATCAGTGAAAAAATGCTTTGAGGTTTTTCATACTATCTATAACTCTGAAAAGATAAAAATAAAAGAAATCAGAAATAAAATTATAATGTGTGGTTCATATATCATCGTTCAATTGTTCTGGGATATAATCATCTTTACCATTCTCTTTTATCCTGTCTGAAGGACATTTAAACCTTTGATTTTACAAATCAAAAACATACCTAAAAATAAAGCTTCAGAAGAGCAAGTCCTGATTCTTCTCAAAAATAAAGCAAATGACTCAGATTCTAACTGGTTATAAGTCTTGCCACAAACTGTGTAATGGTCTTTCCCACCATTCAGTAAAGTATGAAATCCTTTTTCAACTTTGAAAACAAAAGAAGTCGGCAAAAAACCATTTTCAGCATTTTTCTCAGTTAAAAAAAATACTGGTCAGTAAGAAGAAAAAACATCAACGCCAACAGAAAACCAGATTATAAATTTGTACTATGTCACTATCTCTGCTATCAGTGGACATTATTTTTGGAAGTTGATTTTTGATGCTTATAGTAACTGATCTCAAAAACTGAATTTCCAGGGCGCCTGGGTGGCTCAGTGGGTTAAGCCTCTGCCTTCGGCTCAGGTCATGATCTCAGGGTCCTGGGATCGAGCCCTGCATGAGGCTCTCTGCTCAGCAGGGAGCCTGCCTCCTCCTCTCTCTCTCTCTCTGCCTGCTTCTCTGCCTACTTGTGATCTCTCTTTGTCAAATAAATAAATAAAATCTTTAAAGGAAAAAAAAAAAAACTGAATTTCCTTGAGCCTTACAGAAATGGACTCCCCAAATTTAAGTATTAAAAGTGGAAGTCACGTTCATTTCGATGAAACTATCTTTAAATATGGACAGGGCTATCACTTAAAAAAAAAATCTCTTTAGGCTCACATCTACAGGGTAACTACTCTAAGCAAGTGATGCCTGCATCTTTCTTTCCTAAATTTCAAAGCCCCTTCCAAGAAAGAAGTTTCATACTACTGGAGAGGTGGGTCAGCATCATTAACGTAGCTCTCTAGAGTAAAACACCGGACATAAAAAGACTGCCACATTTCTGATATTACCAAGTAATATAATCAAAACTCTCTTGTGGCAAAACAAAAAAGGAAAGAAAAGTTCCTTTCTGTCTTTCCCAATCAATAGTCTGACCGGCCCCTACACCCAGCAAGCAATCCCTGGTCTGCTGGAGGTGAACATCAAAATTCTCACTGCCTCACCTTCTTTGTCTATAACCTAAAATAACAATGCTATATTCAACTTCTTCCAGGGAGCAAAAAAAGTTAAATAAACTACCTTCCGTTCATATTGAAAAGTGATCACAAAAAGCTTAGTATTTTATATCTACTCTCTGGAAATACGGTGGACCAAAAAATAATTCAACATACAGGAAAAGCAATGTCATCTCTTCTCTCATTTTGTCTTCTGAACACAAATGTCTCCAACCTCTACCTTCTAAAACCCCATTAAAATGATAATGGGGTGGAGGGGAGGGGTGTACAATAAACTCACAAAAACAAAAAGGATGGTAGAAAAGACATTAATTTCAGAAATGTCAGAAAGGACGCGTGGCTGATGAAGCTCAACAGAGGCAGTCACACGCAGAACATGGAGAGAACAACAAGGACACTTCCGGCCTGCAGAATCCCAGGGATACTCTGGACCTTGCAAATGTCAGGCTCGACAGCAGCCCTCAGGATCACACACGGGGCTGGACACAGGAGGACAAACCAAAATACAGAGCAGTCAATATGTTCTTTCCTCCTAAACATGAATGCCTATGGGTCTATGCCCCAAACAGAAATGAACAGGGTTTTCCCAAGAAAGCGCATAAACTGGGAAGAGCTGAGGTGGTCCCACGCGGGTGCTGGCGGCCCACCAAACAGCTCTACATGCCTGCCCGAGTGCCAAAGCCAGCTTTCTGCTGCCCTGTCCACAGAGATTCCAAGCAGCTTCAAATCACCTCACGAAGAAACATGAGTAAACACTGGAGCATCGGGTATCTGAAGAAAGCTGGCAACGAGACCAAAACAAACAGATAAGTGACCCGGGAAGTGGAGATCATTCAGGGAACGGCAGGCTTATAAAAATATCTAATTAACGTCCTCAGAGATTTAAGAAGATGTCATCTACAAAGATTTGAAAAATGATTAAAGAAATAAGAAAACACGTTTGGAAATTGAAAGACAAGGACTGCTGTGATAAAGAATTCAATGCGACAGTTCAGGTAACGGTCAAGTTCTCCACTCATCCTGACTACTAATTCCAAAGCTGACAGCCCACACCCCTTCACTACCAACTTGAACCCTCTGACTCTCAACATCAAGCATGCCACTCACCAACAACCACCGGTCTTCCCAGGGACCTCTCTTCAGCACCCCAGCTTTTGTCTCCCTAACTACCACCTACTGGTTCCCCCACCTCTCCTCCCTGTTTCTTACTCACACTGTGTTCCCACTTTCCCCCCCAAAACCGCTCCAATTCAAGGTTCATTTGAATCGTGCCCTCGCTTTAATTCCCTGGCCCCACTTTGGCTTCGCTTTGGTCACCAAGCATAGCAAATCTAAGTGCTCACCTGCCCTGTGCCCCAGCACACTTGGCTGACCCCGGCTGGAGAAAAGCCAGCAGCCACGCTGACCTGGGGCACTTCTACATTCTCACAAGGGCTCCCCAAGTGACCCTCAGCACCAGCAGCATCTGCCTGTTTCACCTACTCGTTCTTTCTCCCACTTTCCTGAAGGCAACTGGCTCACACCTTTTCCTTTATCTTTTTTTTTTTTTTTTTAAAGATTTATTTATTTGACAGACAGAGATCATAAGTAGGCAGAGAGGCAGGCAGAGAGAAAGAGGAGGAAGCAGGCTCCCGGCTGAGCAGAGAGCCCGATGCAGGGCTCGATCCCAGGACCCTGAAATCATGACCTGAGCCGAAGGCAGAGGCTTTAACCCACTGAGCCACCCAGGCGCCCCCTTTTCCTTTATTCTTAAACCACCTCCGCACTCTTACCTCCAGCTGACAGAACATTACCTATCTCATTAAGACAGTAAGAACAGTTGGAAGTGAACCTCCCCAAGCCTCCATGTGCCCAGATACTAGCGTCTGTGACCCTTTACACAGCCTTCTCTCCTGTAATTATAGATATGCTATCTTTCCAGACCATTCCCCCCCATGTGCACATGGCCCTCTATCTTTCCAGACCATTCCCCACATGCACCACATGGCCCTCCCCTCCCATACTCTTACTCCATCAATCCTCTCCTCTCTCTGCCATCATCAACTGTTTCCCTTCCAGAATACCCCATCACATATAAATATGCTCTAACTCCCGTCGTAAGACAGAAAAACCCAACTGTTTGCAACCACTGGGCATTCTGTTCACAACAAAACTACTCAAGAGAGGATACTTGCTGTTTTCTTTGCATCTGCTCTCATTCTTCATCCCAATGGCTCCATGACTCCATGACATGGCTCTGATCAAGGTCACCAATAATCATTTCTAGTAATACTCTGATTATCTGTTCTATTCTTGGTCTTCATCTTACCTGACTTAGCAGCATCTGACAACTGATCCCTCGTTCCTTTTTACGATGTTTCCATTGCTTAGCCTATAGGACACCCACCCACTCTCCTGGTCTTTCTACCTCTTTAGTTTCCTTTGCTAGCTCCCCATCAATACCCTTTCTAAATGTTGGAATGCTCATCGCTGTCTTCAGATCTGTCCTCTTCTCTAAGCACACAGACTACCTCATCTAGCCTCATGGCTCAAGATAACACCAATGTGTTCATGGCTCTCAAACTACCATCTCCAGCCTGGATCCTTCCCTTGAATATTAGTCTAATATGATCAACAATTTCTTGGACAGATACCCATGAGGGTATCTAACAGACATTTCAAATTTAATACAGCTGACACATTCATCAGGTCATCAAAATTCACGCCACTAAGGAGAAGCAGACAGACATCATTTGCCTCTGGATGTGACATCTTGAGAAGGACATTCTACCAGTTATGTATATTCTGGCCAGGGATGTATAACCTAAATCTAATTGTAAAAATACCAGATAAACCCAAATTGAGGAACACAAGATACATATATATAATTTATATATTCTCTCCCTAGTTTTCCACATTTTAGTAAATGTCAATCCTACTTTTCCAGGTGCTCAGACCCTAGATTCATAATTATCAATAACTCTTTTATTTTACCATTCACACACTCATTTAGCAAATCCTGTTATTTCTACTTCGAAAATGCACCCAGATTCTGACCTCTTTGGATTGTAACCACCATTTCTCTCTTGGCTTCTGTCCTTGCCCTCTTTTAATTTATTCTCAAAACTAAGCAATGAACAAGAGGATCTTTTAAAAACCTAAGTCATATCCTGTCACTTCATAACCTTAATTGCTTCTTCTTACATCCAGAGTAAAAGCCAAAGTCCTTCCAACTGCCTATAGGCGCTACACAACGTGGCCCATCCTCCATGATCAGCTCATCCTCTCTCACACTCTGCTCCATTCACTTCAGCTAGAGTGGCTCCTGAGGTATGCTCCAAACTCAGCGCCTTCATACTTGCTATCTCTTTTACCAAATATCGATGACTCACTCCTTCCAACATCATCATCTTGGTGAGGTCTGCCCTATATAAATCGCATCTCAAAAGTCTCCCTTCCATGCTTGATTTTTCTCACCACTCCTGACACTTATCTGTCTTGCTAGGTATTTTCATCATTCATTTCTTTATTGTCTATCTCACCACATTAGAATATAAGATCCATATAGATTTTATCAGTTTTGTTCACTGCTATACCCTCAGCATCTAGAATAATGTTTAAAATATAGTTAAGTACTCAATAAAGGTCCACGATGAATGACAATGTTGCATAATTCAGTCAAGAAAATTTCTCAGGAAATAGAAAAGAAACAGTTTTGAGAATTACGTGAAGAAAAACAGAAGATACAGGTCAGTTCACGGCCTAGTATCTGACCAACCAAGTTTCTAGAACAAAAAAATCTAATTAAAAAAACAAAACAAAACAAAAAACAAGAGGAGGAGAAAGAGAAAAAGAGATTACTAAAATAGTAACACAGTAGAATTCAGGTTCAAATATTTTCTTATTACCAGCACAATGAAAAGACTCACATCTAAAAACACTACTGTGAAATTTCAACATATCAAGGATAAAGAATGAAGCTTTGAGAGATGAAAAACAAACAAAAAAAACCCTATAGAGGGATGAGAATCAGAAGCACCAGACCTTCCAACAGCGACAGAAAGACCAGCATATCATACAGCAATACTTTCAAAGTTCTCTGAGAAAATGATTTCCCCTTCATCATCCTATACCCATTGGAAACCATCAATAATAAAGCGTGAAGGTAGGAGAAAAGACATAGAGTTTATCATTGCATAACTACTTCCTGAGCAAGTTACTGGAGATGTTTCCCAACAAAGTGATGAAAGGAAGCAAGAAGCAAAGGCGATCGTGATGTCTGGACCTAACCCAAGAAAGCACCGAAATGCCTGCCTGGCAGGCTGTTGCGGCAGCTACAACAGTGCATCCAGACCAGCGTGAGGGAGGGAAGGCTGGAGGAGAAATGTCAGAGAGGGAGGGGGTTCCAGGGTGTGATCCTGCCTTGGAGACAGGGGAAGAATCTAAGGATATAAAAAAGGCAAACAACACAAGAAAAGAGAAAACAACGTCTAGGAAAAATGAAACAAAGAATTTCTAAAACTGGATAAATAAAATAATTGCAGTATAGTTATACAATTTAGAGTATGGAGGTAAGAACTAAAAACAGAAACAGTTACAGGAGTTCAAGGAATCCCCCTGGAGAAGGGACTGGAATGAGGACAGGCGGGAGAATACGATACCGCTTTAACTGATAAGACAGCTATGTTATTGGCTTGTTTTAATCATGTAAAGGTGGTAACTTTGATAAAAACTTATAAAACCAATTTAAAAAAAATCATGACAATTTGCTGTGTTCTTGCTTATAAGAATAAAATATTCTCACGTCAATGATTCCAGGTATCCCCAATACTTACTGAAGAAGTTCATTTGCCTTGAGTATGAAAGAACCCACAGCAGTAATAGCATCTAAAGAGAAATAAATAAGTATCATTTGTCCATTAAGTAAAGTGTGTTTAATGTACTCTACCAAAAAACTAAATTACTACCTTCAATTCCTGCAGCATCTAGTCCAAGAGGTTCATATTTTTGCTTCCATGAAGCCATTCCTTTCAGTTCACTCAAATGGTATAATAAAGACTCGGAACCGCTATCAAAACAGAGCAGAAATAAGTTATTATCATTACCATCATCAAGGTGGCAGATAGCTATGACCTCACCTAAACATTTCCAAATTTTCAGAAATAAAAACTGAAAGTAACAATTTTCTTTCCATGAGAAATGATTATTTCTCAAACTTTTCTCTAAAAACTCTAACAGAACCATCTGGCCATTCTGACGATGGAGATGAATACACAACTGCAAGATTTAATCTTACGAGATCACATTATGTTCTACAGTTAGACCTGGCACCCTGAAGACAGTCGGATGGTCATCCTATTCACCCAAAAGATATGTATTTAACATTCAACAAACATGTATAATCTCTAACTTTAAGTCAGCACTGTGCTACATACTGGAGACACAGCAGTGACCAAAACAAAAGGATCCTTACAGCACTGACAGTGTCATGGGGAAAGGACACTCATGACCACAATCGGACAAAATATCATTCCCACTATCATAAGTGCCTGGAAGGAAATGCACACCAGTATAGGTGTAATGGAATAACCTGACCTAATCTGAGGAATTAGGGAAAGCCTCTTGGAACAAGTGAGATTTGAGTTAAGGGGTTCAAGTGAAGAGCAGGGTGGGAGTGTTCCAGAAGGCAAGATGAATGCACAAAAGCCCTGGGTAGGAAGAAAAAATGTCAAGTCTGGTAAGTCCACCAGTGTGCATGAAGCAGAGAGGCAGGTGTGTTAAAGACCATGAAAACGTCTTGGTCCTGAGAGCAATAGGAAGGCGCTGGAAGTTTTTAAGGAAGAGTAACATGATCAGATCTGTTCTGGGAATTTATTTGAGGGGCACAAATCTATTTGTGGCCTGGAAGCCAGGCCAAAGGCTACTGCAGTGATCCAAGGCTGAGGTGATGCAGTAGGGGCTAGGGAACTCAGCATAAAGGGATATATCGAAATTTAAGTCAAACACTGAGCAGCCACATGCAAACTGCTTCGCGAGGGAGCTGTGGATAGAAGTAGCATGAGACCTGAAGATCAGAGTCTGGTGTGACACTTAGTAAGTTCAGGCCAGTTTGGATTTCAGTTTCTTTCTGCGTGAAAGGAGGATGATCATAATCAACTCCTTGCAGAAGTGTTAAATGTAAAAACACGTATCATGTTTTATAAACTGTAAAATGATAAACATAATTTCCTTGATCAAAAAAGGGTATATGGGGATGCCTGGGTGGCTCAGTGGGTTAAGTGTCTGCCTTTAGCCCAGGTCATGATCCCAGTGTCCTGGGATCGAGCTCTGCATTGGGCTCCTTGTTCCGTGGGGAGCCTGCTTCTCCCTCTGCCTGCAGCTCCCCCTGCTTGTGCGCTCTCTGACAAATAAGTAAAATCTTTAAAAGAAAAAAAAAAGGGTATATGTCTTTTCAAAAGACATATACTGGCTGTCTGGCTGAGGAAAAAAAAAAACCCAGAGAGCCTACTCCAGTGAAAAGATGTTTGAAAATTATTTCAAAATGTACCATTATTGACTCTTTATATCTCGGGCACTCCAAGATTCCCTTCCAGTGCCAATGCAACAATTTTAGCTAGAAAAGGCTAAAAGAGAATGACAGCTGATGAAGAACACCGACACCAAGTACATACAGACACAACACCAAAAACTCAACATCACCTTCATACCTCTGTAAGTGACTTATAACCAATTTTTGTATACTGGAATATGATGACTCTATAGACTGACCAAGTTTCTTTAAGCCCTAAGTAAGAGAAAAAAATATATTTAGCATATAAGTAAGACACTGCATGCTGCTCTAAAAAAAAAAAAAAAAATTCAAGAAAGTGCACATAGCCATTTAAAAACAAAAATAATTTAACTGTACCTTTACTGTTAACTGGTTCATTAAGAGGGTCTGAAGTTCAGCACTACAATGAAAAAGAAAGTATTTTTAGTCTTTCCTATTCAAAATGTAAATCCATCACTTAAAACTTTTACATTTTAAAAGTAAAAAAAAAAAACATTTTTAAACAAACAAAAAGAAACTCCAACAAAAATTAAGACTTAAGGAACAGACAGAAAACAGAAAACAATAAAGTCCAGAAATAGACTAAAGTATACTTAAGACATACCAAATGCTAAAATGGCATTTCAAATCCATAAGGAGAAAGTATAATAGTCAATAAATTATGCTGGGCAATTATCTAAACCTTCAGAAAAGAAGTAGTTAAATCTTCCATAGCATATAACCAAATAAATCACATCTGGAACATGCAGATGGAATAAAACATAAACTATAACAAAAACTCTCAAAGAAAATACAGATCAATCTTTGAATACACTTAAGATGGGAAAGGTCTTTTTAAGAATAACACTAAGGCAGATACCATAAAGGAGAAAACTGATGGGACCATAAAAAATTGGAAATTTTTTTACACATGCAGAAATACATACATATATTATAGCCACAGTAAATGATTACATTTACAAAAGATGAATAGGAAAAGCAATACTATTTTTTATTCTTATGTACCAGAATTTTCTATTTTTTTTACAACAAACACGAATTATTAAAAAAAAAAAAAAAAAACAAAAAAAAAACACTGTAAAAAAGGAAGAAAACACAAGAGCACCTAGTATGAGTTCACTACCTTGCTTTCCCCCATAACAGCAAGTGCATGAATTCATCCTGCACGGAAGTGGTTGTGCTCTTCTCCTAGAAAAAATGGATAACATCATATGTATTTTTAAAATTATAACTACATGTACAATTCAAAATTAAAACTACAGGAGCATGAATCCCTTGCTTTTCCTTAACCTTCTTTCAAATCCTTATTTAAACTGATTATCTGACTATCAGTTCATGGCAAGTAGCCAGTCAGCTCTTCCAGTACCTGTCCTGACTCCCCACTCCCCACCAGCTCCACTTCACAGACCTGTCCCCACCTAGGTTGTCCCGATGCGAGGAGAGCCTTTTCTCTCTGAGCCATCTGAAAGCTTAACCTTCACCTTTTACAAACCCGACCAGTATCCACCAGGGAGCTCATGAAGTCAATGAAATGAAATGAAAGCAGCACAGCATGCCTGCTTTCACTCCATCCAGGGGAAACTTCACAAACATTACCTGCACAAACTTGGTGAGACGAGAATCCATCTGCATCAGTATTTCTTCCCATGCTTCACACATACATGTTAGTGACAAATTTATATACTATTAACAAGAAGGAAACAAAATATCAGAATAGTAAAAACAAACAAAAAAACCTATGTTAAATCAATGTGCTAAGTAATATATGCTTCTTCCTGCCAACTATCTCAAAGAAATCCAGAATTCACTTTCAATCATTTTCCACTCAGCCTGTGAAAGAGAAGACCACAGCTAATGCTTGATAACCACTTAACCAGCAAACATTCTGAAATTAAGTTTTTATCTGGTAAAACAGACATCCTCCAGCTTATATATATATATATATGCTTCATGTACACTGACTGTCAAAATGCTGGTTGAGTCAGCTATTCAATTTTCAAACAAAATCCTTAAAAAGACACCATCCAGAAATCTTTGACATGTCAGGGACTGTGGCAGACTGAAAGAGAAAAGCCACAGTTCTTTGTAGCTCCTCTATCCGGATGCAAACTCGGCCTCCCCAGTCCCTGAATCTGGGCTGGTCTTATATCGTGCTGTGACCAACACACAGCAGAAGGGACACCGAGTCCAAGGCCTCCAAAGGCTCTGCATGTTCCCACTTGCACTCCTGACACCCCTGCTGTGGCTGCCACTTCACGAACAAGCCTGGGCTAGCCTGCTGGGACATGTCACGTGGGGAGCCACCACTGCTGAGGGACACTCAGAACAGCCAGCTAGCCAATGATGCTTGACCAGGCTCGGCTGAGATGAGCTGAACCTGGCCCGGATCGACAGAACCTTCTAGCTGAACCCAGCCCAAACTCAGACTTGCGGAATCAGCTAATTTGGGGTGGGTTTTTACACATATGAGTGAACTGACATAATGGCTGTTTTCCATAATGCTCGATTTGCAGTAAGACTTTTAAAATTCCAAAATGTTATTTCACTTAGGGGAGTATTTTTAAAAGATCTGAACTACTTTTTTCTTTTCTGGTGGGAATAGATTTTCAATCAAATTCCTTTTTCTTGTTAACAGACATTATAAGATTATCGGAACAGACATTTATACCACAGACAGCTTTACAGAATGAAATTTGTAAGTCTTTTATTTATAGACTGTGAGAAACTTAAGAGTAAATATTCACATAAAACAAAGAAATACCTGTAAAAGTGCAGAAATGTGAGTAAACTTTCTAGCCATCCTAGTGACTTCAGGTAAGAAAGAGTACAGTAGATTGGTTTCAAGCTGTAAAATCAAAATAAAGTGAGTTACAATCACACACACACACACACACACACACACACACACACACACACACTTCTTTTAAAGATAAATCAGTCCCAGCTCTAAAAAAAAGAAATCCTACAATTTAAAGAGTTAAAGTCAAGGTCTAAGTATGTGTCAGAAAGACCATGTCTGAATTCTGCTATCTTTGAGCCTACTACTTTGAAGACTAACAGAACAGAACTTTAGGATTTTCTAATCTGACATGTTCACCTGTGCACAGATCAACCCTCTCTAGGTTTGCAGTGCCATCTCCAAAGCTAGATAAATACAATCTATTTTGTAACACTATTATGCTAAAATTAAGAAATGATTACAAATATACATAAAAAGTTTTTAAAGAACTATATGCTACTGATAAACACAAGTTACATTATCCATTACAATGAAATAAAAATCGTATCTTTAAAAAGCTATTATTTAACAAAATATCCATGCCAAACTTCAAAGAAATAGCAAATCTTTTTATTACAGCACCAAATGCAATTCTAGAAATCATATTTTCACAGAACCCAAAGCTGAAGCGCAAATGTGACCAACTATTCTGGGCAATTAGGAAGTTAAGAGCTCCCTGGTGCTCTGAATACAACAACAAATACTGGAAATCATCAGATAGAGTGCACAATGCATCTTTTTGTTCTATTTTTGCTTAGAATTTGTGCATCCTTAGGCTAAGCAGCAGGGTTATCTGGCATGAAAATCTAGGGAAGGGGCACCTGGCTCAGTTGGTAGAGCGCAACTCGATCTTGGGGTTGTGAGTTTGAGCTCTCTGTTGGGTATAGAGGTTACTTAAAAATAAAATCTTTAAAAAAAAAAAAAAGAAACACACACACACCTATCTAGGGAAGACTTTCTTAAAGTCAAGGCTATAACCTAAATACTCTATAGGAGCCCACATGGCTTCCATATAAACAGCACAGAGTACAAAGCTTTTCCCAACGTTAAATGATCATCTGACACAAGAGGCAACATGCTGGTGATGAGCACGGACTCTGGAGCCATACTGCCCAGCATCACTTCCATGTGAGTGATGTCGAGCAAGTTCTGCAGTTTCTACTTATCTATAAAATGGGGATAATAAGATTCAAATGAATTATACTAAACTACTCAGTACTTCGCACATATTAAACAACTGATCTGTATTAGTTTTTATTTGTATTAGGATCAGAGTCCCTTTTCTTTTTTTTTTTTTAGAATAATTTATTTATTTGACAGAGAGAGGGGACACAACCAGGGAAATAGCAGGGAGAGGGAAAAGCAGGCTCTCCCCTGAGCAGGGAGCCTGATGCAGGGCTCAATCTCAGGACCCTGAAGGACTTAAGCTGAAGGCAGATGCTTAACCAAAAGATCCACCCAGGTGCCCCTAGGATCAGAGTCCAAAGAACACACTTGATACAGGGGTGCCTAGGTGGCTTGGTCGGTTACATGTCTGACCCCTGGTTTCAGCTCAGGTCATGATCTCCTGGGTGGTGAGATGGGGTCCCATGACAGGCTTTGCGCTCCGCACAGAATCTGCTTGGGAGTCTCTCTCCCTCTCCCTCTCCCCCTGCTCATACTATCTCTTTCAAATAAATAAATCTTAAAAAAAAAAAAAATACTTGATACAAAGACAGACTGATATAGCAACCAATTATCATGGTCATTAATAAACTATCAAAACATTGTTTTTATGAAAACTATACTGGACTCTGGGAATAATGAAGTGTTCACTAGAGTAAGATTCTATACATGAGATTTAGAAGCTCCAAGTTTGTTTTTTTGCTTTGTTTTAATAACCATTAGAATCCAAAGATAAGAATAATAAAAACTATAAAACCTTAAAAAAATATATTTACTGAGGCACCCGGGTGGCTCAGTGTGTTAAAGTTTCTGCCTTAAGCTCAGGTCATGATCCCAGGATCCTGGGATCGAGCCCCCTATCTGGCTCTCTGCTCAGCAGAGACCCTGCCTCACCCCCAACTGCCTGCCTCTCTGCCTACTGTGATCTCTGTCGGTCAAATAAATAAATAAAATCTTTAAAAAATATATAGATCTTTACTGTCTGCAGCTACCAGGTTTTCACACTTACCTGGAAGTATGAGACCTCTGAAGCAGCGCCAGCAGAAACCTCTGTGACCACTGATAATGACTTCAAATCACTGGATAAACACAATGCAAGGCAAGTACCAACGATCTGTAAGACAATCAAATCCTCTGGTCCATTTAGTATCACTGCTAGTCTGCACGTGCTTACGATACAGGCAACAGAAACTAATGGAACTCTCCGAAGCAAAACACAAGCCTGACGCGTTCCACACGTTCAAGAGAGGGAAGATGTGTGTCCCCCCAGTCCACACCCCTCATGGACACACACCCCTCCATAAGGGGAACCAAATCAAGTGCTGGAGAGCCCACAATATTTCTCCCCCCTCAGAAATGGTGAGAATAGGACCGAAAAGCTGTGAAGACCAAAACTAAGCAACCAGCACAGATCTGGTGCTGAGTAGAAGAGTGCTTCTCATGATGTTCCTTCACGTTCCAGTCACAAACTGCAGCTCTCGCCCTGACTACAGGCTAGAAAGACACTGAGTCAGAATCAAGTGTATCCTGTATCAATCTTTTTGTTAAGAAAAAGTTGACTATTTCCACTAATAGTACCTGAGCTTCACAGATATCATTATCACCACTATTTTATCTTAGTAAGAAAATTATCCTAACTTTTTAAAAATGAATAACTCCATAAATTGAAAGTGAGAAAAAAAAAAAAACTAGTGCTTTTTCCACCCCCCTATAAATCAGTTAGCTGGTATATTCTAGGTGGTATAGTCTAAGAGAAATGATGTGAAAATTTTAAAGGAAAACATACCCCTGTGACTCGAGCAATTTTGAACATTCCATATGCATAAAGCTCAATAAATCCAGAGCTTCCTCCGAGGACAAGAATATTAAGCCTAATTAAAAGGAATGTAACAAGCTGAGGACAACAGAAAAGACCAAATTCTTAAACTAAGATATAAATTATTCTTGCTCTCAGATAATCTGCATGCTAAGGCTCCCCTGCAGGGAAACAAGCCCCAAACAAATTCACAAATACTCAATATTCAATCACATTGGGCTGCTTCTTTTTCTCAAAGAAACATAAATTTGCTGTCACCTAAAAAACATCAGTTTATAGTAAAATAAGAATACAGTATTTTAACAACTACTGTATTTATATACTCTAAATAACACAATCTTTTTTCCAGCTGAGCAAAGCGCCATCAGTGATATCATGGCTCTGATGCTAAATGCATTAAAAGGGCTTAAAAAATCTGGAATATTTAAATTTAAATTTTAGAAATTCTAGTAACATCTATCTTCCTTTACTTCATATTTAAAAGACTATACAACAAAAACAAGTAAATACTTCATATTTAAAAGACCATACAATAAAAACAAGTAAATAATAGACACTAATGTCTGTATATTATTCAGTGGTGTTTGTCAGCAGGGAAATAACATAACACATAAAGGAACTGCCCTTGAAACTCTGAACTCTGTCTCAAATACCAAACATCAATGTTAAGAAATTAGATTTGTTATTTAAGATATTGGCAAGATTTACCTGACGTCTCCCAAAAGCTTAATAATTTCATCAGAGTTTTCTTCACTAAAATATAAAAACAACTGGGTTACCTTTCAACTACATCTTTCAACTAATAAAAGATTCTTTTACCTGAAAACAAAAAAGACATATCTTACCTAAAAATTTTTGAGGTGTTGCTGTAACTAGAGAAAAACAGAGACTAGTGTAAAAAGCAGTAACAATATATTTTTCAAAACACATGAGAAAATCATCGCAATATTTAAAGGTAAAGGAAAGGGGCACTTGGGTGGCTCAGTGGGTTAAGTCTCTGCCTTTGGCTCAGGTCATAATCTCAGGGTCCTGGGATCCAGTCCCCCATGGGGCTCTCTGCTCAGCAGGGAGCCTGCTCCCCCCTCCCCGCCTGCCTCTCTGCCTACTTGTGCTCGCTCGCTCTATCAAATAAATCTTTTTTTAAAAAAATAAAGCTAAAGGAAAGAGAAATCTGCAACATGGATTCCAATAAAATTAAACTGATACATACTTTTTTGGCAGGGTGGGCAGTTTAGGTAAGAGAAGATTTGATTCATCCTCAGCATTATAAAAGGATGTTAGAACACTGAAAAGAAAAACAAAGAGGCATTACAAAAATACCAAAGATTTTGTCTTTCCATTAAAAAGTACTTTTTAAAAAATTGCCCAGTTTTATATATTATATATACATTATCAAGTAAACAGATGCCACACTTATTTTACTATTATAAAACAGTCATTGTAACAATCACAAACAACAAAGAGAAAAATAGGAAATTCTTCCTTTATGAGGGGCTTTGTTTCCGGGGGGAAAAAAACCCAGCCACTTTACTTAGAGGAAAAATACTAATCAACAATTTTCTCTATGTATTCAGTATGAGATTCTAAGAATTTAGAATTTTTCCTTTTTAAGATTTTGAGAGACAGAAAATGAGAGAGAGAGAACACATGAGCAGGAGGTGGTGGGGGGAGGGCAGAGGAAAAGGGGGTAACAGACTTGTCAATGAGCAAGGAGGCCAACATGGGGCTTGATCCCTGGACCTGAGCTGAAGGCAGACATTTACCCAACTGGGCCACCCAGGTGCCCCAAGAATTTATGATTTTTTTAACTCTGAGAACCAACACTAACATATATGAGTACCAAGGATGAATGGATTTTAAAGAATACTGCAGTTATTACCTCATTTAACTGTGGGTTCTATGGCTTACACGCATTTGGGATTTGACAACCTGACAGGTATCTAAGACGGCAACACGCATTCTGAAATAGTCTTGCTTGTTCCTGTTTCTCAATTCTACTTCCAAATAAGGGTGGTAATGAGTGAAAAGGTGAAAAAGTGGCAACTTGGCATGCATTTTTTTCCCATTTAAAACACAAACTAGGTGTCCTGAGAGATCCTGGAATCTCCACATTTTATTTCTCAACTATTGGCAGAAAGTGTATTAGGAATACACTTAGCAGGTACCTGGAATGGGACAGAAATGACACGGTATACTCTGCTCCTCTAAGCATTGACAAATTCACATGGCTACTTGCAACCCTGGATTATCTGATGATACATCAATTATAGATAAATGTTTTATCTATAGTGAATTTCAAACACCAGGTGAGATCCTTAGTATTCTTATTATAGACTCCTCCTTAGTTAATTTGAAATTAACTTAACACTTTATTAGAAAGGAAAAACTATTGGTAAGAAAATTATCACACTTCCTAAAAACAAACAAACAAGAAAACCTTTTATTTTCAGTATTAGCTAAACAAACTCATCCTTTAAGCCATCTTGACTGCAAACCTGGTATATGACTTGAATGCAGACTAAGGCAGTTATTTTCATGAGACCAGCAAGCTATCAGGACCACAGACACAGAAAGAGCTCATTCAGCATCAAAACAAAGCGCTCAGGGGTGCCTGGGTGGTCCATCTGCCTTCAGTTCAGGTCACGATCAGGGTCTTAGGATGGAGTCAAACATCAGTGGGGGGTCTCCTTCTCCATCTCCCTCAGCCCTTCCCCCTACTCGTGCTCACTCACTCTCTTTCTCAAATAAATGAAATCTTAAGACAAAAAAACAAAACAAAACAAAACAAAACCCCCAGAGTGCTTAACTTAGCACTTTCTATATTCTGAGGATATTTACTAAGATGCAAAAAAACCCCGAGCTCCAAAAGAAATTGGCGGCAAAAAGAACCTCAACTTGTTAATCAATGATTTTAATTTCTATTACTTGAAAGTACAAATCACTACCATAGGATCTCACTCATGTAGAATTTAAAAAAAAAAAATGCACAGGAAGGGAGGAAAAGAAAAAAAGGAGAAATAAGCAATAAAAAACTCTAAACAATAGAGAATAAACCGAGGGCTGATGGAGGGAGGCAGACAGGGGATGGGCTAAATGGGTGACGGGCATGAAGGTGGCCACTTGTGATGAGCACTGGGCACTGTATTTAAGTGACGAACCACTGAATTCTACTCCAGAAACCAATATTGCACTGCTAACTACCTAAAATTTAAGTTAAGGAAAAATAAATAAATAATAAAGTACAAATCACTGACATAACTACTAAAAGTAAAGAAAAATCTTAGCTTTTCAGGCATTATTGCTCCAATAAAGAAAAAAATAATTTTTTTTTTTTTTTCAGAAGAAAAAAAAACCTAACAAAGCATTACAAAATCTTATCTTGATAAACTGAAAATCCAAAGTGAAATGCAGTGTGCCCAGGCTCAATACTCAGATCCTCCCAAGGGTCTGTTTTAGTCCCGGCAAGTGCACAACTGTCCACTGTGGCTGCTGGAGTTCCTCCTTCTACTCCTTTACCTGCTTTCTGCAGTCACTTCCATCCAATGCATACAAGACACTGGGGCCTCCACAGAGAAGGAGTGCAAGCTTTCAGGTTTCTCTACATCGCACAGAACAATTTTCTTGGTGTCAGCAAGAGCAAACGCCAAAACTGAAACAAGAAGAGACGATCAGGACAAATTACTGTAAACATTCGAGAAAACAAAATGGCTATTTCACTTCTTGCCCGGTTTTACTATTTTAAATGCATCATAATCACAGAAATTACTTAACCTAAAAATCCTTCCTTCCAATAACATTTTTAAATACAGAAAGATATCTTTACATGTACTTACGCTGTTATCCAAGCTTATTTTCAAAGGCTTAAAGTCTTGTGAGTGACCTACTACTTCCTAGTGTACTGTACTTAATGTCTTATGCATCTCACACATCAAAGCCTCTGGATTGGAGCCCTGCTTCCCAGAAGAAGACACAGAATAGGTCTCAACAGACAAACAACAATATCCTATCACCAAGAGACGCTGGTCTAGTGAACAAGCCTAAAATGTTAAGAAGCGATTCCATCTGCTTGGTTCTTAGAAGGCTTAGTGTCCCCTTCTGTCTCTAACCCTTAATGGGAAACGAGACTATCAAATGCTGATGAGGCTTCCTCCTTTCACTGTGGCTGAATTATCTAGTATAGTTTCTCCACATATGTCACTAATATCTTCCTAACACATCAAATTTAAGAATTTCTAAGTAGGGAGCTATGCATTTCACAGTACATCAAGACACACAGTTTTACAAGATGTGAGGCAATCCACATCTCCTCTTCCTCAAACAATTTAAGGCAATCTTGAAATAATCATTGCTTAAAAAACCTTATTTCACTGTCCAAAAACACAAGGCATATTTTTTAATGATTAAAAACTTCATCTGGTTAGGGATGAATAGTGCAAGATCTCATGATGTTACTTATAAAAGTCCTCTAATTTTACACATATGCTCCCCCTTTTTTTTTACTAAAAGAACGAGAGCTGAACAAAATGAATATGAACAGGTAGTTGAGGCTTTCAGCATGTTTTTCCCTACTCATTTATATTTACCAGGAAAAAAACAGGCAATAAGGAGTACATATCATTTTACAAAAATGATTCAGCTTTTTTTTCTCAAAGCACCAATGATAAGAGATGAATTTCAACCTGTGTAATTTATAGCATTTTACTGTACTGACTCTATGTGTACAGCAGCTCAAATTATGACTGCCATTGTAAAAACAACAGGTGGAAGCAGAGTTCAGTCGTCAAAGCTGTAAGAAGCTACAAAATAAACATTAGAGGAGAAGGAGGAAGGGATGGGGTCAGAGCTGATAGTCCTTCAGGTGAGCTAAGCAGTCATGCTAAGAGAATATTTATGAGCCACACATTTAATGCTAATGTACATTTTGGGGAGAAAAGACCACAATGGTACTGAACGGACTAGTGAATGTAGCTGGAGCTTGGGCTATCATGGAAGGACAAGATAGTGTCAAGAGCAAAGCCTAAGTATTTTGCACATTCCATCAGATTTGATTTTAGCTTTACCTTTGCCAAGAAGTCAAATTTCATTTTAGAGAACAACACAGCAAAATTAACCTCATCTCTATGAAAACACTTTAAAGCTTCCAAAAAGCAAAGTTTCCAAACTGATATTTAGTAAGTGTATTTAGTATACTTACTAAGATATTTAGTAATAAATAAACTATATTTAGTAAGTAATAAGAATATAGTAAGAACAATACATTCTTTCTAGAAATAAGCTTTCTTTACAAAAGACTTTTTGGGGGAATAATAATAACAACAACGTATTTTCAAAGATTCTTATATTACGTTTGCCATCTGGTCTCCATGCCAGACAGGTAACTTCCTTTCCTGTATTTTCATTGGGTGGAAAACTCCAAACTCGATGAAAACTTGCAAGTCGATGAAGTAAAACCTAAGACAAAACAGATACAACGGCAAAAAATAAAAAACCCATTTCCAAAACTGAAATAAACCTAGATCATCACAATAAGATCTTTAAAAATAATCGCAAGCATAATGCTGAGAATTCTTTAAGACTGATGATTCACAGACCTGTACCCCTGAAACAAATAACACATTATATGTTACTAAAAATAAATAAATAATCTCAAAGCATAATATTTAGCTATCAGAAGAAATGAGAAGACAACAAGGTCTGAATGAACTGAAGGTATATTCAAAGTGATGGGTGAAACAAGACCTATTTAACTCTGTACTCTATACACCACTTTTCTATCTTCAATGTCAACAAGAGACATAGTTCTTAGAAAGAAATGAGGTTGTCGAAGAAGATCACAACAGAGAAAGAAACAAGGAACATAAACAGCACTAGAAAACTAGCTGTAATAGTCAAATAACACCAAACTTGAAATCAGACACCCTGGGATGGAATTCAGCTGGCTATAGATCTTGGACAAGTCACTTAGTCATTCTAAATTTCCACTTCCACAAGGGAAAATTCCCAGAGCTCTTTCTTGCCCCCAGAGCTCTTTCTGACTCAAAACAAAAACTGTGCCTACTTCATCCTCTATACAACCATGGAAAATAAGAAATGGTATGTACCCCGACAGAGCCTCCACACCTTCTCAGGTCCCCACACTCACAGCTTCACCTCTCCTGCCCTTAGCTCACAGCACTCTTCACTCCTGGTCCATCAGACCCCACAGGAAGCCAGGAATCCCACGGATTCCTTCATTCCCTAGACACACTGCTCTTTTCTGAGCCCGTCTCTGCCATTTCTTACTTCCAAAACCTTTCCTCTGCGCCCTCTGAAATTCATGGTCAGGTATCATCATGATGCTCGTATCTTCCTTCTCTTCTCTGAAATCTGCTTCTCACCCTAGGACACCACTTTCCAGAGAATTCTCAGCTGATAGCCGTTCTGCGTCCCATGTTCTCCATTCTACTGGGCCAGGAGATAAAGTAAGTTTCCTCCCTGATCCCTGATGCCATTTCTGGATAACTTTTCTTCTCTAAAATCCTCTAACTCTGAATTATATCCAATCACACCATTCCACCCACTCCCCCTAATTGCCATTCCCTAAAGACCCCTAGGCATTCCCCTCATTCCTGGAAGATAAAGACGCCTGTCCTGTTCACTCATGCTTTCCAACACTATTCGTCACCATTCTTGAGGATTTCAAGACCCACAATGTCCTGACTTTTCAGTTCTCAATTACCTTTCTTCCAACAACCATGTCTTTTACTCACCTCAGCCAATCCCAGAGTCATGCTCTGACCTCATCCTTCTAGTTACAAGCACTGCCATGTCTCAAACCTCCCACCTTCCATCAGTGCCTCTACCCTTCTAGCTCATCCCTACTAATACCTGACTTCACTCTTCAACCTCACCAAGTCCTACAATCCATGGATTCCACCTATTCACTGTCCCTCACTGACACATACCCCCATTTCCATACGTAATCATATTAGAATCCAAGGATCATTACCATCGCGCCTCTGACATGTAACTTTAACTCCCTTGGATCTCTCTGGCTATGTCTCATTTGCAAAATAACAACCCTAGTGAAACCCAACCATGTCTACACTCACCCAGTCAAACAGAACAACAGAGACACAACCGTGCTCACTACAGTCTCTCAAAGTACAAGACCACTAACCTCCCATGGCTCTTAACACCAACCAGCAATCTCACTACAAGTTTCCCTAGTCTGCCTGCCTCGTCAGCTTCCCATACCCCTCCTTTCTCCTCAAACTTCCCGTATTTTCTTCGCCATCCTCACTCCTGGACACCACTCTTTCTTCTTCACTGAGGAAACAGAAACAAGTGCCTATTACATCTACACATCTAGTTGCACCGATGCCCCATTCTCTCCCTTCCATCTTGCTGCTGCGGCTCTCCTCTCCAGAGCATGAAGAGTTCCAAGGCCCAATGGCAAAGGTGAGGGACCAGGAGACATCCGAGAGGGCCTCGAAAAAGGAGACCTCAGTGCCTGGTGAGAAGCTATTAGTAGTCAGCACAGCGACGCAGCTTTGCGGATGCTAAGTATTGCTTACCACCTGGTGTCCAAGCCTGTCTGCACACAACACCACTCTCACCTGGCCAGGTAATTCCTAGGAAACCTGCCTGAAGGCCAAAGGGGGAAAGATGCGGAGCTGAAGGTTTCCTCCCAAAAATGGTTGCCAGGTAACCAGGGACTCTCCAGAGAAAAGTAGATGCAGCGGGTATACTTGATGAAGCCTAGTGTGGTACGAACTGGAACCCCTAAGTGACACCACTCATGTACACTCCATCAGGAACCCAAGGAAGCATCACTCCCTTCCTAAATTTAAAGGTATTTTCAGGAGGAGGTGGTGATCCCCTCCACAGTGGGGAACTTGGACAAGAGATTCTCGATTTTTTAACCCGTTCTCTGTGGCAGCTGCTTGTATGCACATTCGCAGCTCAGGTCTGAGAGGAACTCAGCTTCCTTCTGCTACGGAACCCTAAGCAAATTCAGGGCAGGGTCTGTGGATCTACGATGTCTAGTTGATGAGTGACACATTATGGGCTTTTAAAAAGCCCATCTAACAAATGACTAAAGGAGACCGGGGAACGCAGGACTGAGTGTGCTGTGTGAAAACTATTGTTTTCGCCATGAAATAGGGGAAATGGGCACACAGATGATCCTTCCCGTAGATGCTCCCTTCTACTTTCACCTAAGGTTTACAGCTGCTTGGAGAGGAAGGGGGCGGGGTCCACAGGCGGCCCAGCAAGTCCACAAAAAGGGAAACTGAGGCTGGGCCAGGCTGCAACGCGCTTGCTGTCGGGTCGGGCTCACTCACCTCGCCCGCCGTGTTGGCCAAAGCGATGAGATCCCGCTTGGGTGACCAGACCAGGAAAATTATCTCCTGCGGCAGCTGCTTCTCTCCCACCACCCGGAAGGACGGGAAACAGGTCGGAAAACGCAACATGGGGGCGACCCTGCAATGACACCACAGTCGGAGACCGGCAGGGGCCGGAGACCGCCCTGCTCCCGGCCCTCCCCGGAGAGCTCGGCCCCCGGTGGTACCTGTGAGACCCCTCTCCGCGGTCCACGCAATCCCAGCGGCCTCACCCACCCTCCACCTCCTTCGCGCCGGAGCCTCAGCGCTGCCCCGCAGCTGCGCGCTGCAGGCACTTCCGGCGCCCGGACTTCCTCGCGAGAGGACCTGGCGGCGGGGGCGCGCGGGGCGGGGGCGCGCGGGGCGGGGGCGCGCGGGGCGGGGGCGCGCGGGGCGGGGGCGCGCGGGTGTTCCCGGGGCCGCAGGAACGCCTGCAGGTGAGGCGTGCTCCCCACGTGTGTTCGCGCGTTCGTTGGCCGGGTCCGTTGTCCCGGAAAGCTGCTAGAGGGTCGGTGGGCGGGCATAGGGTTGAGGGTGAGTCCTCAGAGACCGCGAGGAGGAAAAGGAAGGGAAACATTAGGTCCTGATCGGCTGGAGCGTCCCTGGACAGTCTCTAAACAGTTAGTTAACAGTCCCAAGGCGCTCAGTAGAATCACCTGAAGACATTTATTTTCTAAACCCTAACCCTAACCCAGGCAGCACCGTAGATCAATGAAAAGATAACTGATAAGGAATGCGACCCAGTACCAACTCTTCTAGGTGAGTCTGGTTGGCAGCCAAGGTGGAAGGGCTCTACCTAAAACCCCTGAGTAGTCAAATACCTTGATTATCCCATTAAGCCTCAACAACTCATTGGTGGTAGTAGTCCCCGCCCCCCTTAATAAATGAGGGCTGTGGGCTCCCGCAGGGCTTATCCTACAGCTGTCTGAGATCTACCAGGAAAAAGAATCTGAAAGAATTTGGGCTACACAAACGCACAGGGCATGGGCTCTGCCCTAAAAGGCTTACAATTCGGCCTACCAACAAGCAAGATACTGCTTTATACGGACAAATTTAAAATGTTAGCAGGTGCAAAAGTTCACACAAGTTATGACCCCGGTTAAGAGAACGTGACCATATCCTGTGATTCTTGAACTTAAAATCTATGGTAGAAAACCATCTACCTTTCACTTATTTAAAGGAGAAATAAATGGTAGAATCTTCGAGTTTAACAAAACCCATCTTCTTGCACTCTATCTGGATCTAGCCCCGGGGAAGTAGGTGTCAGAGGTAGACCCATTCATTCACAAGCATATTTTCGAGGCACTATTTTGTGGCAGTGTTCTTACCTGATGCCTACCCTGCTCTCCTCTTTAGAGATAGGCTTTTCCCCTTGCCTTTGCTGCAAACAATTTAGCATGACTCCCAAATTCTTCCAGAGGCAATATTTCTAAGGTGAGAATGCACTTACCTTTGTTATTCATGAAATGCATTTTCAGGCATTATTTAATGTTTTGGGGTGGCAGTAATGGATAATCTGGATGCTGGAGTTGGGGGAGGCAATATCCACCCACCTAACATTCTTACAGAAATGGAATGCCCATTTCCTCATATAACACAGGAAGACTGTTAATAGGTACTACCTAGGGGTGCCTGGGTGGCTCAGTTTGTTAAGCAGCTGCCTTCGGCTCAAGTCATGATCCCAGGGTCCTGGAATCAAGTCCCGCATCGGGCTCCAGGCTCAGTGGGGAGCCTGCTTCTCCTTCTCTCTCTATACCTTTGCTCCTGCTCTCTCTCTCAATAAAATCTTAAAAAAAAAAAAAAACAAAAAAAAAAGAGGGTGCTACTGAACAGGAGAGTAGTGCATTCACAGGGGAGAATTGCCCAGGAAACAGTATAGCGGTGTAGTTCCACGTGTGGCCAGGATGTGGCCAGGAAAGAGCAAATGATTTTATGTAGCCAAGTGCCTCATGCATATTGGTGGGACTGGGGGACACTGTAAATTGTCCAAAGTAGCCATAGGACAAAGTAGCCACTAACACAGTGTTTCCAGCTTCTTCTTTTTCCCACTGACCCAGAAGAGATTTTGGACCTTACTCCTTTTCTTTGCCTTGCCCATTCTCCATGGAAAACATTGCTCTGGCAAATTGGTTTACCTGCACTTCTGTGGCACAGAATCAAGAGGAAAAGGGAAGAATGCCCAGGTGCTTTTTAAGGAGGTAAGGATAGGAGACAGAAATGTATAGGGGTAGGAGCGGAAGGGTTTGAGAGAAATGGAGAATACCCTGAAGAATTTCCATGCTCTTTCTAGTGCTTGGGGGGGGGGGGGGTAGGGAATGCAAGAACTAGCTTTCGTGAAATAACATTTTGGTAGCTAGGCTGTTTATTTGATCACTGCACCCCTTGGGCTAGCTCAAGCTGAAGGCATCATTCCATGTGTTGTAATGGTATAAGGCTGGATTTTGAAGGGCAAGGCTGCTGTCAACAGATTTATTGCGGGCAGCAGGGCGGGGGGAGTTGTATCATTGGTTGCATCACACTGGTTCATTGATTATTCAGGACCTTAACTCATGTGATGGGGTGATGACTGGAGGAGTAAAGATGGGCAGGAAGACTAGTTAGGTGGGGATGGGGGAGGCGCAATTCCAGAGGTTTCTGAAGGAGAATACAAAGAACTGATTATTGATTAGACTGAGGGAATGAAAGCAAGGGACTAGTCAAGACTGGGATATTTGGGTATGCAGATATACCAGGGGGCAGAGAAATGGTTATTGCTGGTTTAGGGCAGAGGTAATGAAGGAGGTGTGAAGGGGAAGGAAGGGAAAGCAGACCAGAGGAAAGGAGCTGAGTGAAGACTATGTTCAGGTGGAGGTATGTGTGTGAACCTACGATGACCTACAGGAACCTGGAATGGCAGGTTTGAAGGGGAAAAGTCAGGGCCTGAGCAAAGATGGGGGAAACACTGTATACAAGAATGGAAGATAGAACTATGTGGGATGTGTCTAATCTAGGCCATGTGAAAGGCTGTTATTTTGAGAGGTCTATTTCCAAGTCCTAAAATGGGTGAAACATACAAAATAAGAACTTGACCGAATTTGCTGGCAAGAGATAAATGTAGAAGATTGGTGTTAGAATCTCTTGTCCTACCATGGTTGCATTTATTAGGTAACAAATCCCAACTTAAAGTGGCAGAAGTAGTAACTGGAATGTACTGGCTCATGTAAATTACAAGTCCAAAAATAGGCTCAAGTTCAGGTCAGGCTAGATCCAGCAAACTCAGTCATCAACCCTGACCAAGCTCATGGTGTACATCATAAGTCTAGCTCCCCATGTGGTTACTGGAAAGCTACCAACAGCAACTAATCTACATGCACCTGCATTCAGAGAGAGAACAAACACCTCTTCACCCATCACAAGACTGAAGTCTTGAGTTTTCCTGTAATTAGACCAACCCCTAGCATGAACCCACCCAAAATCAGAAGGGTATGGAATTATGCCCAATAAAAAGTCCTCCCCAAGAGTTGGAGAGGATATCCGTCATCTCTCTCCCAAACCCCACAATAGGCACACGATGGAGAGAATGGGAAAGATCCTACTGACACAACCAATCAACACTGTTCAGTATGACCATCAATCACAACCACCCAAGTTTTTAAGTACAAAAGGCATTTGGGAGATTGTCCATCCCAGCAGAGAGTCTAAATCCAGGGTGTTTTTTCTCTGCAAAAGAAATTCAGAGACCAACTCATGCGACTCCAATCTGAAGAAAGAGGTTCTAATAAGAGCTGCAGACCGGTATTCATGTCTAGAAATTTATTCTAAGGAAATAAAAGATTTGGTCATAAGTATGTTCAGCATAGGGTAGTTTACAAGAGGGAAAAAATGCAAACAAATGAGAAGTCCAAACATCAGATACTGATTTAAAAAATGTACCCATACTGAAGAGTATTACTGTTGTAAATATAAACTGATGTTCAGATGTTTATGAAAAAGATTATAAAACAGTATGTACTCCTAATTCCATTTCTGTGGGGAAATTTTAGAGTGTCTATTTATATGGCTATTTATACAAAAATTTACCTTTGAAGAACACACATACAAGTTCTGACTGTGGTTCTCTCTGGATGGAAAGATTGGAGAAACTTTTCATCTTCTTTTATTTACCTGGCTCATGCATTAACTGTTAAGCTAACAGGCAAGCCCTTTTTCTCTTTTTGTCCTCATTAGGCATATATAACGTTCAGTCTGATTTTTCTGGTTTCTCCTACTCCTCACCCTTATATTCACAGGCAAAGAAACTGACCCATCTCCTCGGGTTCCATTTCTCAGAACAGCAACTGTCACGCTTCTCATCTGCAGTGGTACTAAGCAACTAAACAGTGAGAATCTTGTGACTGTCCAGCTAATGGGATAAAACTCACCTCTCCGAGCTCTGAGATCTGCTTGCTCACTGTGGGGAGCTTTCTTCCCTCAGTCTTGCTGAGTTAACATTTATACTAAATCGCTTGAAATCAAATTGTCGAGATCTTATCAACACTTGATTGCAATGACCTTCTTGGCTGACCCTTGACTAATGTAACCCTGTCCTAATGTTCCAATTAAAATCGCATCAAATAAGTGAAATTGGATTTTCCTTTGCAGTCTGTGCAAGCCTTCCTTACCAAGGCAGCTCTAAGCGTATTAGCTTCTTCCCCATGTAACCCAGTTAGGGTGCTGAGACCTCATGCAGTATATGACACGGCATTTCCATTCACTCAGTCCTGACTTACGAGCAGCTACCATTTGGTGGGTGAGGAAACGTGTCAGCCTGGCCACCCACTTTCTGGGGTTGGAGGGGGGGCGTGGGTTAGTGAAGTCACATGGGCAGCAGCTGGTTGCCTCCCTGTGCACAGGGCACAGCTCTAGGAGCTAGAGAACACACACCACGGTGTCCACAGGCCCCTGCCACCAATGAGCTTCTAATCTATACAGGAGAAATAAGTACAAAAAAGTCGATCTAATACAAGGCATACATTAAGTACCTTAAAAGAATTAGAAATGAAAGGACACACAAACACATTTTTATTTCACTGGCAAGACATGTAGTGGAGACCCCAACAATGACATTGTGAAGGAGGAAGCAACACACCAGAACCTTCTGTGGGCTGTGATTTTCTTTTAAAAAATTAGTCAAACTTCTCCTAGATGCCTAGTATTTTGTAAATGACTTTGAAGGGGCCAGACAACAACCTAAGTGTTTTTCTTAAAATAACCTTGGAAGCTGAATTATTCTAAGCTTCAAGGCTGTCAGTCTTGCTCACACAGCACATGCCAACCTTAACTACACATCTAAACCCTGAATATCAAGATGGTCTTCCTCCTGACTCTAAATAACCCCCAATATTGTTTACGCCTGTTCTCCTTTTTTCAGTCCTTATAGGAAAGAGAAAAGACCAAGGGGAGCCTGGGTGGCTCAGTCGGTTGGCCATCCAGCTCTTGATCTCAGCTCAGTTCTTGATCTAGGGGTCATGAGTTCAAGTCCCACATACTTAACAAAAATAAATGAATAAAAATTAAAAATAAATACAAGAAAAAGACCAAGTCCTCTCCATATCTTAGGTATGTCTACTGTTAGGAACTGAATCACATCCTCTAAATCCAGATGCTGAAGCCCTAGCCCCCAGTACTTCAGAATGGGGCTATATTTGGAGATGGGCCTTTAAAATGGAAATTAAGGTAAAATGAGGCTATGAGAGTGGGCCCTAATCCAACCTGACTGGTATGCTTATAAGCAGAGGGAATTTGGTCACAAAGAGATATCAGAGATACCAGGGAAGCATACACACAGAAGAAATACCACAGGAGGAGCAAGAAGGTAGGCTAAGGAGAGAGGCAGAAAATCCAAACTTGCCAACACCTCGATCTTGGACTTCCAGCCTCCAGGACTGTGAGAAAATAAGTTACTGCTATTTAAGCCACCAGACCCTGGTATTTTGTTACGGCAGCCCTAACAAACTAATGCACCCACCATGTGAAAACACCTACAAAATTTCGTGCTTTCATCAAATTTTTATTGAGCACCTACAATGCATGAGAGATATAAGATGGTATAAAATGGGTACTGATATTAAGAAACTAAAATCTTTTGGGGGAAATAGAATCTACAAATTTAATCACAGAATAATATATTAAAAGTGCCTCAAATGGGTTGCAGAACACCCAGGCTTCAGAGGAAGGCACCAGCTGGTGGCAGGGACCCAGGCAAGACTTCCCAAAGCGAGTGAGACTTGAAATAGTCCAAATAGAAAGAAGAGGATGAGATGAAAACAGTGGGGCATCCTGAAGAAATAAATTAGTCTAAATATCAAACTAAATGTAAGAAAAGCCTGAAATCTGATCATTCAGGGCCTACAAAGCAACTCTGGATTTCCTTAAATTTTGTAATATAAGCAAGAACTACAGTAAAATTTAACTGTAATAATTTAAGAAAAAACATCCTTTTAAAAAGCTTAGAAAGTTTTATGTGTCAAATTTAGGGATTTTCCTCTATGGCTGTTTTGAGGAGGTATCTTAATGTTCAGATACGCAGGTTCCTAATTAGAACAAATGACCTCATCTCGCATCACACTTTACCTTCCAGAGACATTTTTACATCCTATTAGTTTATTCCCTGAGAGAAGAAGGTCCTTAAAATTAGTATTAATTAAACAAAGAATACAATCGCCAAATTTCCTTTTTTTTTTTTTAAAGATTTATTGGCAACAGGGGTTGGAGGGGGTAGGGAAGAAGGAGAGAATCTCAAGTGGACTCCCCGCGAAGTGTGGAACCCAACACAGGGTTCAATCTCACAACCCTGACACCATGTCCTGAGCAAAAATAAGAGTTGTACACTTAACCAACTGAGCCACCCAGGGTGCCCCCAGAATTACCAAATTTCTTATTTTTAACTTCCTAAGCAGTTAAAGTTTTAGAGTACATAATTTCTGATTGTAAGTAATAGCCTACTTCCTCAATTCTAAGGTGTACTTTTTTTTTTAACATTTCAGTATCTCCAAAATAAGATACATCTAAAATTTAATATACACAATTAATGAGCTATGGGGTTTCTCTCCCAGAAAAGCCACAATCACATCAATAGTGCATTTTTCAATTGATGGTACCTTAAAACTAAGGAAATGGGGTCATAATAATAACCCATTTATCAGCAGGACCTAGTTCTTCAGGAATCACGGTCCCCTCAGGTGTCTTGAATTTCAGGGGAGATTTTGAGACTTTACCATGGTTTGCGGGGCACCATGAAGGTCAAGTAAAGTCCACGCCTATGGCTGAATCAGGGGATGGGGGGGAACACTCACAATGATTCTGCAAAAGGTTCATATCTCACCCAGTCACCTCTGAATCCACCCCTCTGATCACCATAGCAACCCACGTGGAAAAGGGGGTGAGGGAAGAGTTTTATGATGCTTGCTAAATCCAGGGGGCTTAGCTCATCTTTTGATGTCACTGAATATACACCCCAAACCATGGATCAGAGCCATGCTTGTGCTTCCCCATCAGGCATCAAACAGACCTAACTTAAAGACCAGACGGATTTTCCAGGCCAGATGGGGAGCAGCTCTTGTACCTTCACTCAAGCACTCTAGCTAAGCCCAAGCAAGCATGCCTCCAAACCTGCTCTAAAGCAGCTGTTTGGGAAGAAGAGAAAAGTCATTATGCAAATGCAAGCAGTTCCAAAGTAGGCAGTCTTCCGAAGATCATGTCAGGTACATAGTAGAGACACGGGGAGACTGTTCTCAGAGTTCAAGCCCGGTTCCTTCACCACTATGATCCTGGACCACCAGATGATTACCACTAGGGCTCCAGCCATCTGCACATGGTAACATTTCTCACCAATAGAACTGAGAGCCAGGCACTTGTGCCCCATTTAACGTCATCACGGAAACAAGCCTGTGGTATAACTACTGTTACATAATCAAATAATTATATAATAATAAGAAATGGGCTGCAAATGAACGACCTGGCCAATGATTTACAGTCAAGAAGCATTCGTCAGAATAGGAATGAGAGGTTTTAATCCCCAAACTCTCCTGCCTTCTATTACTTTTACAGAGAAATAACCTTACTGCTTAAATTAAAAGACACTGAGATGACAGAGCAAGTCATAATTCTAGATGTCTCATTTATCCTACAACATTTAAATGATTCTATTATATCAAAGGACACTATAAAAGTACTTGAGAGACAAATATTTAATAATAAAATCATAATTATAATCTTTATATCTTTAGTTTTGTCAAAATTCTTCCCATCATCTTTGCCTAAAAATAATTGTTCATTGTACTTTACTTCGCAAGTGGGGTTTAAGTCATCATACAATGTTTTGATATTTAACTTAAAAGATTTCTGGACCTAATTTAACATACCCGCATTCAATGTAAACAAGAGCTCAAGTTTTCACTTTCATTTTTCTTCTGACACTTTCTACAAAAGAACACTGCATGCCCGTTTTTTCAAAAGAGGCCAAAATCATATGATTCCGAGAGAATTAAAAGAGAGAGAGAAAAAAAAAAAAGGCATACAGAGAGATCTGGTCAACTAGCTCAGGATGGAACACCTCCCCCAGGTCTCCAGAGGGGCTGCAGAGGGGTCCATAAACCAGCAAATACCACCTGCCCATTATCTGCCTTAGAAAGGTGCATACCTTTGAAAGTGAAAGAATTTAAGTCCAGTGTGGCACTTTCAGAAAATGGCATCAAAGGTTGGACTATAAATCTTTCTTATTCTCAAGTCACTGGACATTTAAGAGCAAAGATATTGATGGGCTCTTTCTCTCCTGCGCTTCTTCCTTGTAACAGATGTATGATTCATGGATTGTCCTTTAGTGGTCCCCATTTTCATCTTATTACTTTTTCTTTGCTTCTGCTTTCTGACAGCTCTGAAAAACAAGGTGCTAAATTATTTTGTAGAATAAGCATAGTGAATTATGTAATTATGTTGGAATTTAATTAACCAGCTGACCAAATAAGAAAACAGAAGGAAACGAATTTACTGTATCATAAGCATAAATCCTCAGGATCCTAACCATAATAACAAGGAGAAAGACAGAGGCCTGACTAAGCAAAACGCTTGAGTAAAGAAATTTCTTTGAAAGACGGTTACCACAGATTTATTTGCGACAAACCCAGCACAGAGTCAAGGCAGGAAAAGCCCCTGCTGTGCTGAGCTGCACGGTAGCCTCTAGCCAGCGTGGGGCAACCAGGAAACCTAGGACGTGGTGAGAGCAAGTTAAAAGTGTCTAAATGTAAAATGCACACTGGATATTGAAGAAAGAATGCAAAATATCTTGTCAATAGTTTTTATGTTGATTGTTCAAATAACATTTGGGATACATATTACTTAAATTTTAAAAATCATAAAGCCAGTAAGTTAGGAAGGTTTATTTATTTATTTATTTATTTGGGGGGCTACAGTTTTGGTTTTGGTACATCCGTCCTGTTCAGCTGAGCACTTCAATCTCCAAATCCTTGAATGACATTTTTCAGGAAAAGGACCAACACATCTGCCAGTTAGCAGAGGCAGAGAAATGAAATAACACAATGGAAAAATAGACAATGCTTACAGACGCCCATCTTATAAGTTCTACAGCTAATTCTCCTTTCCTCAGTGGGCCTAAAAGTCTTAACAAGTGCCATACAGGATGCCCACACTTTGTGGTCTTTGTCTTCCAGAAAGACTAGCTTCACATCGAACAAGTTCAACTCACGCTGTGAGGACACTAAACCACACCAGAACAAAACAGATACTTAGTTTCTGGTGCTCTCTGCACTGAGTTACAGACTACCTATAGCTGAGAAAGATTACTGGTCTGTTCATTCACTTTCTCCAAGCTAGCAGAATCACGCCATTCATCATATAGTGAACCGAGGAAAGGCTGGGGCTGCCAGCTCCTTCAAACCTGGGAAATCCCCTCAGGTACCTAGCCATATCAATCATTAGATTCCCTTCTCCTAAACCAGAAGTCCTGGGGAAAAGCTTACTCTTGATCTTCCCAGGACCCAAATCTTCAATTCACAAATAGAATAGAATCACTCCATGGAGCAAACTCTGGCCTCACTTTTGGTTCACACAACATACATATTAAGTGCTGGAAATACAAAAATGAGTGGGTATCATCTTTGACTCTAAGGATCTGGGAGACTGAGACAAGCTAGAAGTCGCCTTTCATTATTCTTCCCCCAACTCTTTTTTTGGGGAAGAAACTGAGGCTATGAAATCCTCCACTGAGGAAGTAGCAGAACCAGCTTGATTCTAGAACCTGTGCTCTTAATTACCTTGTACTATATACTCTGCTATAAATTATTCAGATATATAATGTGCTAAGCATATCGTAATCACTAAACAAATATTACCTACTATTAGTAGTACCACATGACTATTCTTCAGAATTTTGCTTGACAACTTCCATTTTTCCATATTTAGATTTTGGATCATAGACTGGAATAACCTATTGGTTCATAAATAAAACAAATACCACAGCCTTCTTTATACTTTTCTGTGTATGTTACATAAATCTCTTTTCCCTCCAGCCATTATTTTAAGAAGCCTAATGTCCTGATAAGTGATTTAGCAAATTTAATGAAGTATAATTTCTTGACGGCATAGTCAGTGAAGCTGTATGTGCCTGTATACAAAATTTACAGACATTTTCTTTGGCTTTTCCACTTATAAGAAGAACTAAACATGAACCAGACCTCACTAGAGGACACAGTAAACAAAAGCAGAAAAAAAAATATTCATTTTAATATGAATAAACAAACTTTCCAGAGAGAAAGTCTTTCAACGCAGTATAAATTGAACTGCTTGAGTATAAATCAATTCATTATTTTGTTTTGCCTTAAAATTGAATTGACCTAGTGTTTGTCCTCTAAATTAAAGGTATTTATGTAATGATAAAACGATTAACCACAAGAGGGAGCCAGCACCATTCCAGTTCAGAAGCAAAGGCAAATTAAAGAAAAACAAGTTAATATAAGACAGCTATGAGATATCTTTTATGCCATATATGCTTAAAAGATGATTAGAATTATTTTTTACTATTGTAAAGAAAAAAAAAACTATTTTGCCTTGTCAATTTCATTAGGAAATTTTTTTGAAAGCAATACCTGAAGATAACTGTTCATAGGAGTTTAGTAGTCTTTTCTGAGAGAAAAAAGTAATACTCTTTAAGACTTTTCAGGTACACCACATCATAAAGGATTTGCTACTTGAATTGAACTTGATAAAATCTAATATTGAAAGATACTAAATGGTTTCCTTCGATGGAAACAGTACAATACCACCAAGCCAACTAGCGCAGGCTACGGAGGACCAACATAGAGCCTATAATACATTACCAAAATGCAAATTCAGTTCCTCTGTATCGTAAAATCACAGACTCAAAGTCTGAGCATGTCACTAACTTGATTTGCAACCAGATTTACCCTGTACATAGTACAACAAACCCAGACCAATAGTTTATTAGGGGGTCTCTATTCTTAAAAGGTTTCTAAGAAAAAATCTTTTAGAAGATTCTTCAATACATTTCTTAATTTAGAAACTTCCATTTCTACTCTGGATTACTTAATAGAAATAACTGTTTAGAGTAAATTTGGTGAAAAGTAATGGAAAAATAAAACAGTAGGCAGAATTCAAATGGCTGGGTCTTAATGGGAAAAACTAATTGCCACTGACCAAAAAAAATGAACAACTGGAAAATAATTCTAATACAACCATAAATAGTTACAATAACATCAGATATTTCAAATATGAAGAATTTTTTTAAATCACAAGTCATAAGATGGCTCAGAAATTTTATGCTGATCCCAATTCTCACATAATGTTAATTTGTCTATCTAGTTTTCATAACAACAAAACAAGAAGACTCAATAACTATCATCCCTTTTAGTTTTTTTTAAGTGTAATCATTCAACTGTGCCCAGTTGAAATAGCAATGGTTTTTTAAAATATGCTGTTATCACTGGTATAACTTTGCTCTGAGTGATAACCAACACCAAATACTGGTGGAGAAAGTGAAAATAAGCATAGGAAAAAAAATGGTAAAAATTAAAATTTTATATACTAAAATAGTTAATGTTTTTTTGAAGTCTGATATAATTCAGAGATAAATTCATTTTCCGATGTGTTCACTGTGGGATTACATACTATATTCCACCTGAAATGCCTTCTCCAGACTCACCTGCTGTCATACGTCTGTATCTGATCTGTCCTGACTTAAATATCATGTCTGTCAATAAAGGCTGGACTCCCTCCCCACAAATTATAATTTCATATGAACCACAGGAGATAAAAAGTTAACCAGTTTCTACCTTATACTTTGGTGATTTTCATGTCTTACCTGTAAAATGTTAAACTCTTTCACTTATCTTTGTGCCCTCCCTCCTCCCATCTATGCAAACAATAAGTAACAGTAAAAACAGGAAATAATTCAGCACTTCTGAATCCTCTATTGCATACTTTTGTGGAGGACTGCTTTACACAAATCACACAAAGAAAATTTTTTTCTAGGCAATAAAAGAATTCAACTTACTTGTTCACTTTCTTAGATGTAGTGATCTTAGGACAAGTACTACGTTTGTGGTCTAATTCACCACAAATAAAGCAGCCATCTTTAGGGCCCCCGCAAGAATGATCTGGAAGAGCACAGTGACTACAAATGCTACAGTGGATCCAGGCTATAAAATAAAAATTGAGTTTTAGAAGAAGTTCATTTAATTTTTCATTTGATCAACCTTTATGATGGGGCAGCATGAACAGTGTTTACTTCAAACATCGTGACCGATCTGTGTAACTGGTTATAATATGGTTAAAGACGCCAAGGTTAAGAGATCAGAATCCCACATAAAGCAACTAACTTCTTTCTGATACATGGCAGCCAGGGCAGCCCTTCTTCAATGAGTCATGAGCAGCAGGCCACTGACACAATGGGGACTGGATGAGTGACACAAAGCCTTATTAAAATGAGCCAAACCAAATGCCACACTGAAGCAGGTTACAAAGTCATGTCTCCCCAGGAAGGAGAGTGTGTGTTTTGGCAACTGCAAAAATTAAAAAGTAAATCAATGTATCTCTATATTAATTTTTTTCTCTTATAAATATAATTAAATAAAAATCCCATTCAGGTAAAGAAAAACTCTAAAATGTTTTCATAGGATCTCAAACACTAAGTCTAAATACTTACAAGGTTTTACACACTTTTTGCAGAGAAAGCAATGGTTCCATTTCCTGCCATCCTACAAAAATAATTTTTAAATTATGTTTAATGTATCATTAAAAAATCAAGTTCCACAATTAAAAATTAAAATGTCTTATTAAAATCTGTGTAAATTATTCATTCCTTATTTCTCACTTTCCTGGGCTTCACAATTAAATACTTTGATTTTAATCTATGCATTTCTCCACTCAACTCAAACACCTCCTTGATGGGCCCCAATTTCCTTAACTGGAAAACTAGGGTATTTATCTACATGAACTTGAAAGTCCACTCCAGTTCAAGCAACCCAAACTGCACAAAGAAGGATTCAATGAAAATTTCAAGAGAATTAATGATTCATAACTTTTACGTGCCTATACAGCATAATCCTTAATGAAATTCGAATTTGAGAACTTTAGATCATCTAAAAAGACAGAGATTACAGGGTAATGTTTGGGTAATGTTAAATCTGTGACCTAAAACTACCTAGAAAAGTATGTAAGACTCTTACATGTCCAGTTTAATGAGAGTTATGAAGTACACACTGATGAATCCCAATAGGTCAAGAGAATACTGCTGACCCCCTAGACACTCCCCCAGGTACCCTTCCCAATCCAGCATTCCTCTGCCCCACCAAGTAACACGTACTCTGATTTCTGTGATGGTCACTTCCTTGCCTTTGTTTATTTTTACCACTTATGTGTGTATCTCTAAATAATAAAATTTTGTTTTCCTCATTTTGAGCTTCATGAAAATAACCTGAGCATAATTTTTTTAAAATAAGGGACACAGATATTATCTCCGCTGACTGAAAATACATGTAATTAGATGTGCTACCACAGTTAAAAACAAGTATAACCAATAACAAAATGATAAAGTTATGCAAAATGTACTTTATGATGGTTATAAAAAATACAGCCTTTCCTTTGGTGAATCATTTGTACATATTAACCAATCTAAACTTCACCTGTTCTTTCTGACTGGATTTAAGGCCACCTAAAGGGCTACCCTACCTCCTTAAGACAATGAGTAGGAGGTATATTCCTGTAGTCCCTCCTGACCTGTAAAAATTAGAGAGTACTTCTCCACTAGGGCTTTGTGTGGTAACTGAGTTAATCCATGGACAGCCCTCAGGGAAGGCCCTGGTACATAAAAAGTGCACAGTGTATGTTCTTACTGTTTCATCAAAATAGGGATGGTATCTTGTGGTTCAGTTCCTTACTTGAAACATCTTAATTTTACCCTCAACTAAGTTCAGCACTCACCTCATGCTTTGAGACACTCCTAATTTTAGTAATCATACAGTACCTCACATAAAGTGAATTTAGGGGCATCTGGGTGGCTCAGTCGGTTAAGTATCTGCCTTTGGCCCAAGTCATGATCCTGGTGTCCTGGGATTGAACCCTGCGTGGTGGGGTGGGGAGTGGGGGGAGTGGGGAAGGCTACTTCTCAGTCTACCTCTGCCCTCCTGTCCCCCCACCTTGTGCTCTCTCTTGCCCCAATAAATAAAATCTTAAAAAAAAAAAAAAAAAAAGTGAACTCAATTAACTGCTAATAACAATGAAGGCATTTATTTTTTTTAAATGCACTTATTTTTTAAAGCCTGTCATACTTTAAAATTAGAAACATTGTATTAAAGTATAATAAATGATATACAATAATAAATAATACAGTAATACAAATTGTAATGTTATTAAAATAGCATTGGAGTCCCTCGGTGGCTCAGTCATTTAAGCGTCTGCGTTTAGCTGGGGTCACGATCCCCAGGTCCTAGGACTGAGCCCTGCGCTTCACTTTGGGCTCCCTGCTCAGCAGGGAGTATCCTTCTGCTTCTCCCTTTTCTCCTCCCCCCAGCTTATGCTCACTCTCTCTCTCTCAAGTAAATAAAATTGAAAAAAAAAAATAACATTAAGCAAATGTAATGAAATGAGTAAGTTAAAATAAATACATACAAATAAGAATGCATTCTAGAGAAACTATACCTTGGAGGTGCAAGAATTACAGTGCTCACAGTGTTGATTCTCTAGGGAAACATACCGTTGACACAAAGGGCAAAATCTAAGGAAGAAAGACTTAAATCAGCTGCATATTTTCAAGAACATTCACAGAGCAGGTAAATGGCACTTGTTACAAAAAATTAAGTGTAATCCAAATTCAATGCAAAATTATAGACCAAATTTAAAGGTAGCGGAAGAACTATATGAGTCACTATTAAAAGCATTTTGAGGTTGGACATATGGAACTTGATTCTCAGTAACTCATGTATTACAAGGCCTCACTAAGATCTTACCTGTACCCTTCCTCGCTAGGAAGGATTATTTTGTTGGGTGGAATATTGGTGAAAATACGCACAGGAGACTGTTTTCGACCTGTCTTCCCATGTTTATAAAGTGCATGATTATCATAATCTACCTAGAAAGTTTAAAAAAATTGAAAAAGAAGATTTACTCAAAGGAATCAACATCTACAAAGATTCTTTAACCAATAAAGAACAAGCTGGTGCCAAGAGAGGAGTTAAACCAAAGTATTTAAGACAAAATTCTTAAAAGCTAAAGTTTACTTCTTAATCGACAGACTCTGAGGGGCCTCGGTGGCGGTGAAATTCCATTATGGAAAAGGTAAACTTTGTTATGATAAATTCATACAGCCTGATCTTAAGAGAACAACTATAATCTTTTATCCAAAAACAACAGACTTGACAAGAAGGTCTATTAAGGAATTACAAATTCAGCTTTTGGTGCTAAAGAATTCCAAACGTGAAGATGTGTGATGACTTGGCTGGAGCTTTTCATTTTTGCGTGTGAAATCGGCTGCTTCTCAGTTTGCAGGTCACCAAGTCCCAGTACAGCCTTACTTCGACCCCCCAGCATTCACCATTTGACCTTTTATGCCCTGGCCAAACACAGGGCTGGGGACCACAGAGCAGCTCTGCCACTCACCTGTTGGTGCCTCGAGGTAAATTTACATAATTCTCACCTAGAAAAGGAGGTTACTGAGCCCTGCCTCAGAGATGCTGGGAAGGGTACATGAGACAATGTGCATAAAATGCCGAGTTCGGGGCCCTGGCATATATATGGTAGAGACAGAAAGATGCAGATGAAGAGAGAAATTCACAACAACGGTTGTGACTATTTCAAACATTTACCTCTCCTCAAGAACCCTACCTCAGCTTTCAGCCTTGGCAGAGCATCTGAAGCTGGAGCTAACAGGCTCAATGTTTATTAGCTTCTTGCTCTCATCTCCTCCAGCCTCTCTGCTATCCATACACGTTCTCACTTTGGATTCAAACCTGCTCAGAATCCACCTAGTCACTAGGTCCATCTTTCTTTAGATCAGTAATTCTCCGAGTGCGGAGTCTGGATCAGCCACATAAGCGTCGCCCCTGAGATCTTGTTAGAAAAGCACATTCTTGCCCCATTGAAGGACCTCCTAAAAGAGAAGCCCCTGGGGGTCAAGCCCCACAATCTGTATTCTTATTTTTTCCTTTTAAAGATTTTATTTATTTATTTGAGAGAGAGAGAGATCACAAGTAGGCAGAGAGTGAGGGGGAAGCAGGCTCCCCGCTGAGCAGAAAGCCCAATGCGGGGCTCGATCCCAGGACCCTGGGATCATGACCTGAGCCGAAGGCAGAGGCTTTAACCCACGGAGCCACCCAGGCACCACCCCCCCAATCTGTATTCTTAACAAGCCCTCCTGGCATACTAAAGTTTGAGCACCATTGTTCTAGATTATCCACAAGAATACTGTGAGATATTTATGAAGTCGGTAAAGGTACAGCCCCACTTTCAAATATGTTAAAATGAACTGTTCAGATTCTAAACAAGAATACACTTAAGAGTTGTTCAAAAGAAATGGCTTGCAAGCTAGCTCTATTTAATAAGCCTGATCTTAAGAGAACAACTATAATCTTTTATCCAAAAACAACAGACTGATCTTAAGGGGAGGGGCCTGGTGTAGTGATTCTCAAGTGTCTTTGCCCCAGGCGGAATTACACTGCAAAATTATAGACCAAATTTAAAGGTAGCGGAAGAACTATATGAGTCACTATTAAAAGCATTTTGAGGTTGGACATATGGAACTTGATTCTCAGTAACTCATGTATTACAAGGCCTCACTAAATTTAAGGACTGGGAGGAGTCAAGATGGCGGAGAAGTACCAAGCTGAGACTGCTTCAGCTAGCCAGAGATCAGCTAGAGAGCTTATCTAAAGATTGCAAACACCTGAAAATCCATCGGCAGATCGAAGAGAAGAAGAACAGCAATTCTGGAAACAGAAAAACAACCACTTTCTGAAAGGTAGGACCGGCGGAGAAGTGAATCCAAAGCGACGGGAAGATAGACCCCGGGGGGAGGGGCCGGCTCCCGGCAAGCAGCGGAGCAACGGTGCACAGAATCAGGACTTTTAAAAGTCTGTTCCGCTGAGGGACATCGCTCCAGAGGCTAAACCGGGGCGAAGCCCATGCGGGGTCAGCGTGGCCTCAGGTCCCGCAGGGTCACAGAAGGATCGGGGGTGTCTGAGTGTCACAGAGCTTGCGGGTATTGGAACGGGAAAGCCGGCTACAGAGACAGAGCCGACAGTAAGCTCGCAGCTCCGTGTTACCTTGAACCGGTCGCAGGCTCGGTGAGCTCGGAGCGCGGCCGGAGGTCAGGCAGACGGGAGTAACTGGGCGCTGTTCTCTGAGCGCGCACTGAGGAGTGGGGCCCTGGGCTCTCGGCTCCTCTGGGCCGGAGACCAGGAGGCCGACATTTGTATTCCCGTCCTCTGGAACTCTACGGAAAGCGCTCAGGGAACAAAAGCTCCTGAAAGCAAACCCGAGTGGATTACTCACCCCGGCCCCGGGTAAGGGCGGTGTAATTCCGCCTGGGGCAAAGACACTTGAGAATCACTACACCAGGCCCCTCCCCCAGAAGATCAACAAGAAATCCAGCCGAGACCAAGTTCACCTACCAAGGAGTGCGGTTTCAATACCAAGGAGAGCAGCAGAATTCCAGAGGAGGAGAAAGCCAAGCACGGAACTCATGGCTTTTTTCCTGTGATTTTTTTTAGTCTTGCAGTTAATTTAATTTTTTCTTTTTCATTTTTTTTTTTTCTCGCCTTCGGGTAAAATTTTTTTTAACTGTTACCTTTTTCTTTTTTAACGATTTTTTACTAGTTTATCTAATATATATATTTTTTCTTTTTTACATTTTTCTTAGGTGTTTTCTTTTTTAAAAAATTCTTTTCTTTTCTTTTTTTTTTCTTTTCTTTTTGTTTTTTTTTTCTTTCTTCCTTTTTGAACCTCTTTTTATCCCCTTTCTCCCCACTCACGATTTTGGATCTCTTCTAATTTGGTTAAAGCATATTTTCCTGGGGTTGTTGCCACCCTTTTAGTATTTTACTTGCCCCTTCATTTACTCTTATCTGGACAAAATGACAAGACGTATAAATTCAACACAAAAAAAAGAACAAGAGGCAGTACCGAAGGCTAGGGACCTAATCAATACAGACATCGGTAATATGTCAGATCTAGAGTTCAGAATGACAATTCTCAAGGTTCTAGCGGGGCTCGAAAAAGGCATGGAAGATATTAGAGAAACCCTCTCGAGAGATATAAAAGCCCTTTCTGGAGAAATAAAAGAACTAAAATCTAACCAAGGTGAAATCAAAAAAGCTATTAATGAGGTGCAATCAAAAATGGAGGCTCTAACTGCTAGGATAAATGAGGCAGAAGAAAGAATTAGTGATATAGAAGACCAAATGACAGAGAATAAAGAAGCTGAGCAAAAGAGGGACAAACAGCTACTGGACCACGAGGGGAGAATTCGAGAGATAAGTGACACCATAAGACGAAACAACATTAGAATAATTGGGATTCCAGAAGAAGAAGAAAGTGAAAGGGGAGCAGAAGGTATACTGGAGAGAATTATTGGGGAGAATTTCCCCAATATGGCAAAGGGAACGAGCATCAAAATTCAGGAGGTTCAGAGAATGCCCCTCAAAATCAATAAGAATAGGCCCACACCCCGTCACCTAATAGTAAAATTTACAAGTCTCAGTGACAAAGAGAAAATCCTGAAAGCAGCCCGGGAAAAGAAGTCTGTAACATACAATGGTAAAAATATTAGATTGGCAGCTGACTTATCCACAGAGACCTGGCAGGCCAGAAAGAGCTGGCATGATATTTTCAGAGCACTAAACGAGAAAAACATGCAGCCAAGAATACTATATCCAGCTAGGCTATCATTGAAAATAGAAGGAGAGATTAAAAGCTTCCAGGACAAACAACAACTGAAAGAATTTGCAAATACCAAACCAGCTCTACAGGAAATATTGAAAGGGGTCCTCTAAGCAAAGAGAGAGCCTACAAGTGGTAGATCAGAAAGGAACAGAGACCATATACAGTAACAGTCACCTTACAGGCAATACAATGGCACTAAATTCATCTCTCTCAATACTTACCCTGAATGTGAATGGGCTAAATGCCCCTGTCAAAAGACACAGGGTATCAGAATGGATAAAAAAACAAAACCCATCTATATGTTGCCTCCAAGAAACACATTTTAAGCCCGAAGACACCTCCAGATTTAAAGTGAGGGGGTGGAAAAGAATTTACCATGCTAATGGACATCAGAAGAAAGCAGGAGTGGCAATCCTTATATCAGATCAATTAGATTTTAAGCCAAAGACTATAATAAGAGATGAGGAAGAACACTATATCATACTCAAAGGGTCTGTCCAACAAGAAGATTTAACAATTTTAAATATCTATGCCCCCAATGTGGGAGCAGCCAACTATATAAACCAATTAATAACAAAATCAAAGAAACACATCAACAATAATACAATAATAGTAGGGGACTTTAACACTCCCCTCACTGAAATGGACAGGTCATCCAAGCAAAAGATAGGCAAGGAAATAAAGGCCTTAAACGACACACTGGACCAGATGGACATCACAGATATATTCAGAACATTTCATCCCAAAGCAACAGAATACACATTCTTCTCTAGTGCACATGGAACATTCTCCAGAATAGATCACATCCTCGGTCCTAAATCAGGACTCAACCGGTATCAAAAGATTGGGATCATTCCCTGCATATTTTCAGACCACAATGCTCTAAAGCTAGAACTCAACCACAAAAGGAAGTTTGGAAAGAACCCAAATACATGGAGACTAAACAGTATCCTTCTAAAGAATGAATGGGTCAACCGGGAAATTAAAGAAGAATTGAAAAAAATCATGGAAACAAATGATAATGAAAATACAACGGTTCAAAATCTGTGGGACACAACAAAGGCAGTCCTGAGAGGAAAATATATAGCGGTACAAGCCTTTCTCAAGAAACAAGAAAGGTCTCAGGTACACAACCTAACCCTACACCTAAAGGAGCTGGAGAAAGAACAAGAAAGAAACCCTAAGCCCAGCAGGAGAAGAGAAATCATAAAGATCAGAGCAGAAATCAATGAAATAGAAACCAAAAAAACAATAGAACAAATCAACGAAACTAGGAGCTGGTTCTTTGAAAGAATTAATAAAATTGATAAACCCCTGGCCCGACTTATCAAAAAGAAAAGAGAAAGGACCCAAATAAATAAAATCATGAATGAAAGAGGAGAGATCACAACTAACACCAAAGAAATACAAACTATTATAAGAACATACTATGAGCAACTCTACGGCAATAAATTTGACAATCTGGAAGAAATGGATGCATTCCTAGAAACATATAAACTACCACAACTGAACCAGGAAGAAATAGAAAGCCTGAACAGACCCATAACCAGTAAGGAGATTGAAACAGTCATTAAAAATCTCCAAACAAACAAAAGCCCAGGGCCAGACGGCTTCCCGGGGGAATTCTACCAAACATTTAAAGAAGAACTAATTCCTATTCTCCTGAAACTGTTCCAAAAAATAGAAATGGAAGGAAAACTTCCAAACTCATTTTATGAAGCCAGCATCACCTTGATCCCAAAACCAGACAAGGATCCCACCAAAAAAGAGAGCTATAGACCGATATCCTTGATGAACACAGATGCAAAAATACTCAACAAAATACTAGCCAATAGGATTCAACAGTACATTAAAAAGATTATTCACCACGACCAAGTGGGATTTATTCCAGGGCTGCAAGGTTGGTTCAACATCCGCAAATCAGTCAATGTGATACAACACATCAATAAAAGTAAGAACAAGAACCATATGATACTCTCAATAGATGCTGAAAAAGCATTTGACAAAGTACAGCATCCCTTCCTGATCAAAACTCTTCAAAGTGTAGGGATAGAGGGCACATACCTCAATATCATCAAAGCCATCTATGAAAAACCCACCGCAAATATCATTCTCAATGGAGAAAAACTGAAAGCTTTTCCGCTAAGGTCAGGAACACGGCAGGGATGTCCATTATCACCACTGCTATTCAACATCGTACTAGAGGTCCTAGCCTCAGCAATCAGACAACAAAAGGAAATTAAAGGCATCCAAATCGGCAAAGAAGAAGTCAAATTATCACTCTTCGCAGATGATATGATACTATATGTGGAAAACCCAAAAGACTCCACTCCAAAACCGCTAGAACTTATACAGGAATTCAGTAAAGTGTCAGGATATAAAATCAATGCACAGAAATCAGTTGCATTTCTCTACACCAACAGCAAGACAGAAGAAAGAGAAATTAAGGAGTCCATCCCATTTACAATTGCATCCAAAACCATAAGATACCTAGGAATAAACCTAACCAAAGAGACACAGAATCTATACTCAGAAAACTATAAAGTACTCATGAAAGAAATTGAGGAAGACACAAAGAAATGGAAAAATGTTCCATGCTCCTGGATTGGAAGAATAAATATTGTGAAAATGTCTATGCTACCTAAAGCAATCTACACATTTAATGCAATTCCTATCAAAGTACCATCCATCTTTTTCAAAGAAATGGAACAAATAATTCTAAAATTTATATGGAACCAGAAAAGACCTCGAATAGCCAAAGGGATATTGAAAAAGAAAGCCAACGTTGGTGGCATCACAATTCCGGACTTCAAGCTCTATTACAAAGCTGTCATCATCAAGACAGCATGGTACTGGCACAAAAACAGACACATAGATCAATGGAACAGAATAGAGAGCCCAGAAATAGACCCTCAAATCTACGGTCAACTAATCTTCGACAAAGCAGGAAAGAATGTCCAATGGAAAAAAGACAGCCTTTTCAATAAATGGTGCTGGGAAAATTGGACAGCCACATGCAGAAAAATGAAATTGGACCATTTCCTTACACCACACACAAAAATAGACTCAAAATGGATGAAGGACCTCAATGTACGAAAGGAATCCATCAAAATCCTTGAGGAGAACACGGGCAGCAACCTCTTCGACCTCAGCCGCAGCAACATCTTCCTAGGAACAACGCAAAAGGCAAGGGAAGCAAGGGAAAAAATGAACTACTGGGATTTCATCAAGATCAAAAGCTTTTGCACAGCAAAGGAAACAGTTCACAAAATCAAAAGACAACTGACAGAATGGGAGAACTATTTGCAAACGACATATCAGATAAAGGACTAGTGTCCAGAATCTATAAAGAACTTAGCAAACTCAACACCCAAAGAACAAATAATCCAATCAAGAAATGGGCAGAGGACATGAACAGACATTTCTGCAAAGAAGACATCCAGATGGCGAACAGACACATGAAAAAGTGCTCCATATCTTCGGCATCAGGGAAATACAAATCAAAACCACAATGAGATATCACCTCACACCAGTCAGAATGGCTAAAATCAACAAGTCAGGAAATGACAGATGCTGGCGAGGATGCGGAGAAAGGGGAACCCTCCTACACTGTTGGTGGGAATGCAAGCTGGTGCAGCCACTCTGGAAAACAGCATGGAGGTTCCTCAAAATGTTGAAAATAGAACTGCCCTATGACCCAGCAATTGCACTACTGGGTATTTACCCTAAAGATACAAATGTAGTGATCCAAAGGGGCACGTGCACCCGAATGTTTATAGCAGCAATGTCCACAATAGCCAAACTATGGAAAGAACCTAGATGTCCATCAACAGATGAATGGATCAAGAAGATGTGGTATATATACACAATGGAATACTATGCAGCCATCAAAAGAAATGAAATCTTGCTATTTGCGACAACATGGATGGAACTAGAGTGTATCATGCTTAGCGAAATAAGTCAAGCAGAGAAAGACAACTATCATATGATCCCCCTGATATGAGGAAGTGGTGATGCAACATGGGGGCTTAAGTGGGTAGGAGAAGAATCAATGAAACAAGATGGGATTGGGAGGGAGACAAACCATAAGTGACTCTTAATCTCACAAAACAAACTGAGGGTTGCCGGGGGGAGGGGGTTTGGGAGAAGGGGTTGGGATTATGGACATTGGGGAGGGCATGTGATTTGGTGAGTGCTGTGAAGTGTGTAAACCTGGTGATTCACAGACCTGTACTCCTGGGGATAAAAATATATGTTTATAAAAAATAAAAAAATTAAAAAAAAAATTTAAGGACTAACTGACAATGGAAAGAGAGGGCTTTAATGAGAAATTCCTAAGCTCTCCGTACGGCCTTGCCCATAGCCACCACATTAGCAGGTGAGCGAGTTCAGGAAGAGAGATCAACAAGTTATAGCAGTGGGGTGGGGGGGAAGTGCCATAGGAGACCCAGCTAGACAGGAGACAGTGTGGGGAAACAAAACAAAACAACAAACCCTGGAGTTCCGGTTAACTGTCAACAGCAAGAGTCCATAGTCTAACTAACTGTGGGCTCATAGCCACCCTGTATGGAAGTACGATATCATAACAAGCAAAGGATGAGGTTAGGTCACATGAAGCGCTACATTCAGTCACTGCATGTGAAGGGAGATGCTGATAAAATCAGTTCGTTTCTACCAAAAGTAATGGGAACGAAGAGGATTTGTCATTTAATGTGTTGGGGTGTTTATTAAGAAAAGCGCAAACTAGGAGGATCTGATAGCTATTTTATAACTGAAGGGGTGTCAGTGGAATTGAAATGAGACTCAGCCTTTATTGCTTTGGAGAACAGAAGTAGGACCAATGGTTAGAAGTTAATAGGGAGCATATTTTATCTCAATATGAGAAAATTTTCTAACGATTAGAGCTATTAAATAAATTGAGTTGCCTTGTAAGGCTGCAGGACTTTGCTCACTGAAAGCATTCAAGTGAGGCCGGGTGACGGCTTGTCATGAATTTAGTGGAGGGGATTATTACGGTGGGAAGTTAGCCTATGTTACACCCCTAATGGTTCTTTCCAACTTTAAATTTCTATGAATATATGTCACCTATTAGAGGCTAAGATACAAAGCAGATTTTACTTCAAAATCACCTTAAAATATTACCACAAGTAGTTTTTTTAAATGATTTCAATTCATAATTTCCCCTAAGCACTCCTCTATGTATTAAATAAATATATGACACTTTATTAAATTCAACAAAGATATTTTGAACACTTGTGAGTGTCCTAAGGAAAAAAAAAATTCTTCCCAAGAGAACCTTTCCAAGATTTTCAAATGCTGGAAAGGAGGGCCTTAGAAAGATTTCTAGTAAATGGAATATTCCATGCAATACAATACATAGCATATGTAAAAGAAGGAAAGAAAGAACAATCTCTTTATGGTTTCCCAAGGAGTCAGAGAACGTATGTGTCAGGAAGGTGGTTGATTGCTTGATTTTGCATAACCTAATTGAGATTATTATTATTTTTAAATGCGGGTTTGTTGTGCTAATTAACTATAAACATATGGTATGTAAAACGCATGCTGCTAGGGTAAATTAATGTACCTCTAACATGCATCCATATTTCATAGCTTCATCCACACAAATAAACGTCCTATGGAAGCGCTGTAAAGCAAACACAATTTTGCAAATTGCATATCACTAGTGGTAGAGCTGATACACCATTTTCCCATCATTATCTCTGACATTTCACTCACAATGATGATGAGAGGCATTTTCAAATAGAAAATTTCTCCCATGGAACTGATTAATGTGATGAAGTACTGTATAGAAATGAGGGAAAGCACAGAATCTCTGCAATTCTAAACTTTTAATTTTATCTATACGCAAATTTCTTCTGTGACATGAGACTGAAACCAGTTATACAGAAACCAAGACGTTCAAGTCAACAGACATTCATTTTGCACCTACTATGGTCTAGGCATCCAGCAGGGAAGCAAAGATGAATGAAATAAGACAGAGTACTTGTATTTTCCTAACTTCTTCGGGACTGTGACCTACTTAATTTCACTGCATCAAAAGATCGCCATCAGCCAACTTCCACCAGAGCAAAAAGGTCTTTTAGTCATTTTCCCCATATCCCACATACCTCTTATTTAGGAATGCCAGGGTGGCTCAGTCGTAAAGTGTCTGCCTTCACTCAGGTCATGATCCCAGGGTCCTGGGATTGAGCCCTATATCGGGCTCCCTGCTCAGCAGGTAGCCTGCTTCTCCCTCTCCCACTACCCCTGCTTGTGTTCCCTCTCTCACTGTGTCTCTGTCAAATAAATAAAATCTTTAAAAAATAAATAAAATAATAGCTATCTATATATAGTATATATTTTATTCCCCTTGTCACTCCAAACCCATTAAAAGTTTATATTTATTACACATCAGGTTTAAGAATTTCAGTTGTCATCTTATAATTTGCAATCACTTGTCAGAAATTCCTGTCAAAATATCTTAACTTCTGAACACGAAACTAACCTTGAAAAACAGTTTTCTGCATAGGATGATTTTTTAAGGATAGCTTTAAAACAAAACAAAACAAAGCTCTACTTTTAACAATCCAGACAAATGTCCCGGATTAAGGAGAAACAAGAGATGGATGTAGCATGTTCCTGGTGGAAGGGAAGTGAGGTGATCTAGTTCAGATATGCTAAACACAGGATCTGAATGTCACCTCCCCCCAACCAGGCCCCTGCGGCAGACATCACTAATCAATCACACACTACTCCCTGCCACTGAGCCTGGTATTCTCAACAAATTCTCCAGAAAGTCACTACGAATTCATCAGGCTTAGCACTAAAAGTGAAACTTATCTGCCATCTCTTTCCTCATTCAATCATTTTATTTTATAGGTAAGGAAACAGAGGCCAGGAAAGATAAACTGACTTTTCCCTCTTCAAATTAAAGAGCCTTTAAAAGGCAGTGTGCTAGGACTCACACTTCTGACTCTAGGTCAAAATTTCTTTTCATTACATTCTTCCTTTCTAATCTACCCTTAACAAAAACTCTTGCTTTTCTAGGTCTTTGGTGACTATTTTCTTTATTAAAGATATTGTTTATTTGACAGAGAGATAAGAGATATTGTTTATTTGACAGAGAGATTCTGCACAAGTAGGCAGAATGGCAGGCAGAGGGAGAGGGAGAAACAGATTCCCCAGTGAGCAGGAAGCCTGATATGGGACTCGATCCCAGGACCCTGGGATCATGACCTGAGGCGAAGGCAGACACTTGACCCACTGAGCCACCCCGGTGCCCTTTTGGTGACTATTTTATTCTGTACTCATCAAGTGCTTTATCACTGAAGAGTCTATATAATTTACATTTTATGAAGATCTGCAACATTTCTGCCTCCCTCTTACCTGAAAAGTATTTCAAACAAAAGAGATTTAGTGATTTTGGTTTTTTTACTGCATTGTGGTTTGCTGGCTTATAACCATCTTGGGCAATGTGAGAAAGAAGTCTAATCAAGGTCTATGGCAGAAGACCTGTGAAGGAGACAAGAGACTTCCAAATTTTTCATTTGATGAAGGCAACTAATATACACCAGAAAAGAAATTACTATAAAATAAGGTTAAAATAACAAAAGAAAAGAAAGAAAGCAAAAGTTTCAGAAAGGATAATAGTAACTCCAGAGAAATTTTCAAAAAAGAAAGAAAGAAATCAAGAAAAGAATGAAAGACGGAACATCAAGGTGAGGTATGACAAATAAAGGCTTCTAAACACAACAGGAGATATGGTAAAATCAGTTTCTCCAACTGAGCATGCGATGGGCAAACGAAGATTTGTTTTGTTTCACAGACCTTATTCTAGTTTTTCTTTTCAAAGTTTGGCTTTCTCCTTTCTAAAGGCTGCTTTTTTCACTTTGTCTGATACCCAGTCTGAAATGGCCTAGTTAGAGAAAGTTTTCTCACCCATACACTGAATTGGGTAATTATTTTTAATAAACTTGGACCTTGGAACTGTTTCTCAAAACTGAGACTCCAGAATTTCCACAAGTTCCTTTCTAGTAACACAGACCGTTGAAACAAGCCATGGCTGGTTTCTCCACATGAACCTCTCTTGTGCACTCTACTCTGGATCTGCCTTCTTTGGCTTCTTTGCCATTTCAAACTCTTGCCTACAGTGAAAACTCATTTCTAAATGTGCATGGAACAGTTTTTTGAGGGACCTATGTTTCATATACTGTACAAAAAAAAAAAAAAAAATCCCCAAAGAAGAGTTTTACCTGCACCCAGAGACTACCTGATTGGTCTTGACAATGCTGAGAGCAATAACCATTGGTCTACATTTGCTGTGTGTTAGGGACAACACTAAGCCTCTTCATGTATTATCTCAAATAATTCCTAAAACCTTATGAGGCAGATATATTATTACTCTGCTCATTTAACAAGTCACAAGATAAAATGCGTAGGCCTCACAAGTAAGTGGCAAAACCAGGATTAAAACTCAGGTCCTTCTCAATTCTGGAGTTCACGTTGTTTTCAAAAATTCAATTACTCTGTGCCAGACATTGTATTAGATGTACTAGATGATTATTCACTGTCAAAGGCAGCAGGTGTTCCTAACAACTGAAAATAGTTTATTTAGTTAACGTCTTTAGGATATGCCCGCTATCTCTGTACTGCAAATGTCAATACTAGAAGTACCCCTCAGACAAGAAACAAAACTATGTGCTCCAGAAAAGGAAAGTAAACCAGATTTGGGAAGAAAGGATGTGGACTTTGCCTAATGCAGAGCTCAAGAAATCAAGGTTAAAACAGCTTGTGCTATAAACTTTGGAAAGGAACTGTTACATGGTTCAGTAGCCATAAAAATGTCCATTAAATTTGATAACATAATTTTTGGAACACTATTTCAGTTTTGGAAATTTATTTTAAGGAAGTTATGTAAAATATGGAAAAAATTATGTGCATCAGAGATGTTTAAGGCAGTGTTATTTATGGTACCATAAAGGTGAGAGCAACCTGTATGTCTAAAAAAAAAAAAAAGCTAACAATTGATAATATAACCTGCTAATGAAATAATTTAAAGTGATTAAAAGCAGGTGCCTGGAAGGCTCGGTTGGTGAAGATCTGCCTTCAGCTCAGGTCATGATCTTGGGGTCCTGAGATCACGCCTCACATTGGGCTCCCTGCTCAGTGGGGAGCCTGCTTCTTCCTCTCCCTCTGCATGCTGCTCCTCCCTGCTTGTGCATGCTGTCAAATGAATAAATAAAATCTTTAAAAGAAAATAAATTGATTAATAGCATAAAGACTATGGAGCTACATTTTAAAATGTATACTTACATAAGACACAGTGAAGAATGCAGAATTCAGATTCATCTGCTATGATTACAAACCCGTAAAACGTGTCAAATTATTATATTTGCTACTTGGGATGGAATCACAGGTAGGGTCTGCCCTCTCATTTTTGGTAACATTGTTTCTTTAAGAATTTCTAAATAATTTTCATAATAGTAAATGCCTTTAAGATTAGAAAGATGAGACCCAAGTGCTAGCTTGGAATGGGTAGTGAAGACATGTTCATTTTTAGTTCCAGGGCAGAAAAAGCCTTCATCAAGGTAGTCCATTGCTCAGAAAGCTCAAATAGAAAGATCTCATTACAAAAGAAGAAGCAGTGGCCACCTGGTGACCCCACATGGTGATGGTGACAAGGGGGTTAACTTCAGAACCCAAGGAAATGAAGACAGGAAAGTGGACATTGAAGCAGCAAGAGTTGAGGGCAGAGGTGGGAAGAAGGGCTAGTCAACTCCACCCTGAAATCAGCACACTCGTCCACACACACGGACCTCAGCCTCTCTGCTTCTCTGCCACCTGCCACCTCAGACACACCTCCCTTCAGAGCTCCTGGCATCCTCTGAGTGGCACAGTAAAGTGTAGTTGACATTCCACCGACCAGAAAAAGCAACTGACTTCTCTACAACCTCTGAACAGACAAAAGTCCTGTTCATAACAATGACTTTGGGGCCAGTGAGGTCAGCTGGTCTAAAACCTGGCTGCGCTGCAGGCACCTTGGAAGTTTGGTAAAATGTCGTTTCTTGGGGCTGTACCCTCTAATTTTGACTTCATATGTGTATTTTGGCACCTAAGAATCTATATTTTTAATATAGATTTCAGCACCCTAAGAATTACATTCAGGAACCTCTGGACTAAGCGATGTATGTTTCAATTTTAGTGTTTAATACAGCTTATGATATTTTCCTTTACTAAAATCGATGGATTGTCTCATCAGAATATTTACTTAAGCAGAATGCCCATTTATCAACCATGCCAGAAAACAGAATATTTACTATACCTGGTAATCCAGCATGCAGAAGCTTGGAAAAAACTGACGAATTCGGAATTCAAAAAAATAGGGGAAAATCCAGAATATAGGTAGTTCTTTTTGACTGCTATCTAATGGGTCACAAAAAGGAAAAGAAAATAAGAAACTGATATTGAAAAAAAAAAAAAAAAGAGCTGTAACTGAAAGACCTCTAATATTGGGAGAAATTACAATTGTTCAATGCACTTAAATCATACTAAAGAAAAGAATGTTTACCAGAGTGCCATTTACAACTTGACCTTTCCCAAAAGTCAATGGAAATATTATTTTACCATACATTACATTTTATATTAAATGAAATATTCATTTTATGTATTTATTTATGAATTAATTAATTAATTAAATTCATTAAAGGAAATATTACATTTACATTAAATGCAGGTATAAATGGTATGTAAGAGTAGTCCTTACACACACAATCTCTATATTCTAGCTCAAAGCAAAGATATCCCAAAGAAGTCCCAAGATCATTGCGATATGGTGGCAGGAAGCATTGGGCCAGAAAGTAGAAGGCCTCAGGTCAGCATCCCAGCTCTGCCGCAGCTCATTATGTCTGTTTTCAGGGATGAATCAATCTTTCCTGAAGCATGGGAGATTCTTAAAAACAATTAAAATTAACTTCAATGACAGGGGACATAGCTATTATTTACAGAGCACCTCGTACAGGCTGAGCCCAATGCCAGGTACTTTCTATATATTATCTCCTTATAGTAACCCCTGGAGTTAGATATTAATAATCCCATTTCATAGAAGGGCAACTGAAGCCATAAGATTTAAGTCATTTTTTCAAGTTCATGCAGCTAATAAGTGGCAGAACTGAAATTCAAGCCCATTGAAATTCAAAGATCTCTTCATTGCTTCTTCAATAACACTGACTTACTTTATCCATTCTGATCAGTGGACTTAAGAACTGAAAATAAGTGGAATACTTAACACTATGAGTCATGTTTCAGATTTCTTTTGCATTCTGTCTCCAAAGCACATTATTTATGTAGCATAATTAAAGGAGAAACCTGATCACAAATTCCTGACACTCTTTCAGTTTATCAATTTGCTAACTGGAATCTAAAAAAATGATCATACCAATTAGACAGTTAATTAAATAAACTATTTTGAAGGCCTAAGGCACTTTAAACGGAATAATAACCCCCAGCCATTAACCCACGTGGGTATCTGTCCATGTGGGTATCTATTTGTCACTGATAACCACTGTATGGTTCGTCCATATCCCATCTTCCTACCCAAATCTTGGCACAGTTTAGAGCTCTGAGCCAGAGACTGGGCCCCCTCTTAGAGCTGTGGGCAAGACTTCAGGAACATGTAATGTAAGATCCATGCGGGCAGGAATATGTATCTGTCTGGTTCAGTCTCTATTTCTAGCACCTAAACAGTACCTGTACATAGGGGCCACTCAGTAAGTATTTATTGAATAAATGACAACAGTTTATTCCTATTCTTTATAAGGTCCCCTTATGTTCACCTACAAGTCATGTTGAGAACACGTGATTAGGATAATACGAAGTGTATCATGATAATGAAGTCTCCCACATTCTCAAATAAACCTGTTTAAAAAACGCACACACACACACACACAACTCAAGACATGTATATTTTATCAGAGCTCTGATTCACTGAGCTCTGCTAATATTTGACAGAAAGCAGATACACAGATACATGTTTATTTTGCAGTAAGTAATAAATTACACACCTTGGCTTTGACCTTCTTTCCACATAGCAATTAACTTCTTGAATGTAACAGCCAGAGGTTCAACCAAGCCACCAAAAGGAGGATCTGTCACCATAATGACTCCCTCACCTTTATCTTCCTGTAAAAATGTTCTGCATACTTCAAGGGCAGCCTGGAACAAATAAAAATTCATTTCTAAATGAGGACTAGAGGGAGGCACTCCATCCTATTCAGAGAATGCATTAGGCTCAGTCCCACTGTTTGTCCTGAAACTTCACCCATCCTGCCACCCCAGAGTCCCTCAGTGACATCCAGAAGCCTCTCTCATTCAGCCCCCAGGAGATTTTATCTTTTGGGTTCCTTGATAAGCAGGTTTTTAAAATTGCAAATTCAAGCACCATCACTATCAGAGGACTACACATTTCAAATGGTTAAATTAAAAAACTAAATTTAGTAACCCAAGAGAGAAAAACTCATTACCCATGAAGACTATCTAAAACGCTAAATTCAATCCCACAAACAGAAGCGGGGACTGAGCTAAACACTGGAGACACAAAGACGAGTAAGACCTATTTTTTTCCTGTCTGGTTTGTCCACCACAAGTTCAGTTTAATAAGAGCTACGCGTTACCAGTCACCTCGCACACGTCGCTGGGCAGCAGGTGTTGGATAGACATGTTTGGACACACACACTAAGTAAATGAATGAAAGTCCACAAACAACAAAGCTTAGCCAAGCCACGAAACCAGGCTATTAACGAAGTGTTTTTAGCCACTGTAAAATTAACATTATGTACTGTCTAGCATATTTATTATTTTCTGCTTCAGGAGAACAGATAATAAGAGATATACCTGTAACACTAACCCCCGTCTACTGATTTTGCAGTCATTTTCAAGCACTCACCTATAAAAGCAAATCAACAGTATACAGAATAGCCTAAGACTTTAAAGTTTAATGGCATTTTAAACTTTAATAAACCCATATGTACTTTATAATAAAAAATATATTGTTTTACTACTAAATCAATTTAGAAGATTCAATTGATGAGAGGAAAAACGACAACATCCTAATCCCCTTTCCTGGGGACAGTCTTTATTAACTTCCCACTGGAAGTCCTGGAGCGAGGGATGGCGTGTCAGGAAGGTTAATCATTTTTCAAGTGCTGCCTGGCACTTCCTTAACCTGCCTACATGAACAAGGACTTAAAGTACAGATGATGTTATTGAAAAACCTTCCAGTTCCTTAGACTTAAAAGTAGGAAAAGAAAATAAACAAGTAAATGAAACCTAAAGTCTTAGCCAAATTAAAAAACCAATAGAGTACATTTGTTTCCAGGTAAGAATCAATGGTATGATGTCCCATCATGACCTGCTGAGGGTCCTAATGTTGGCCACCCGTGGAAACCAGATGCTTGCTTATACCACCAATGCTGACAGTGTCTTAACTCTGTCTTTCATCTCAATCATCACTAAAAAAGAGCTTGGTACTTCATTATTTTTTTTAAAGATTTATTTACTTACTTGTTTGAGAGAGAGCGCAAATGTGTGCACATGAGCAGGGGGAGGGGCAGATGGAGAAGGAGAGAGAGCAGGGAGCTGAGCAGGGAGTCCAAAGCAGGGCTTGATCCCAGGACCCTGGGATCATGACCTGAGCCAAAGGCAGACACTTAATCTACTGAGCCACCCAGGTGCCCCCAAGGTGTTTGGTACTTTAAGTAATGATCCCCTGTACATACTTCAAACTCCTTGCCCATTAAGGCATATGATATTTTCTATTACCTGAAAGACTATATGATTTTCTATGAGAAAATCCTGCACAGGTAACTCCTGCTTTTTAATCCAGTGGGCTGTGAAGGGGCTTATATCCCCCAAAGCACCCTGCACACCTTCACAGGCACCTGGCCAATACTTAAATATTCAGCGATTGATTAGTAGATGGTAAGCTTCCACAGAAAACCTTGACTCAGGAAGTAGGCAGAAAAAGGGCCCATCATAAAATCATCCAAGACAATAGTTTTCTGGAGATCAATCTCTACAGTTGCAGTGCTATGTAAAGGCTGCTCCTAAAATATAGAGAAAGGAAAGCCTGGGCTACACAATTGTTTTCTTCTGGGAAAAATAAAGTGGAGCTCAGTCTTGGCAGCTTATTCCAACCATTATTTTAGAAACTTAAAAGATAATTCCATAAGCTTTCAATAAAAGTTAAAAAGAATTTTCTAGGAAAAGGCTAATTACATATTACATTTTTAAAAATATTTTATTTATTTATTTGACACAGAGAGAGAGAGAGAGAGAGAGAGAGAGAGAGAGAAAGAGCAAGCACAAGCAGGGGAAATGGCAGGCAGCGGAGAAGCAGGCTCCCTCAGCAGGGAGCCCGATGCAGGGCTCAATCCCAGAACCTGGGATCATGACCTGAGCTGAAGGCAGATGCCCAACACACTGAGCCACCCAGGTGCCCCTACATGTTATTCTTAAAATATAAGTAATGGTTAGGCAACTATTAGGTATTCAAATGTCATTTCACTCTTATCTCACCATTACCATTCAAGATAGAAAGCAAAGTCATGGTAAGAAAAACAAGACGCACATACACAAACCAGCATCTAGCAATAAGAGACACTCAGTTATTTCACCTCCTCTGATGCTGGCCCTGACACACATGCCCCTGACCACACCCTGGAGCCTGAGGTCCCAGAGTTCCAAGAAGTCATATTGAATACCTCTACAGCAATATTCCACCTGCCTCACAAACCCAACATTTCCAACTTCCACTTCCAACTTTCCCTCCTCTGTTTTGAAGAATGAAATACAAAGTCAGGCCAGACAACCAAGTCACCTGTGACTTCTACCCCAGTACACTTACCACCAAGCCTTCTGGCTTCCATCTGTGAAACGCCCACGGAACCCACCTCTCTTTTCCCCACCACCACTGGCCTAGCTGAGAAGTCCATCATCATCTGTTGCCAAGTGAGTCTGCAATTCTTCTCTCTTCTTCACACTCATCTAATCAGTTCTCAAATCCTAGAGATTATCGACCACATAAGCCCTTTGGGAAACTGACCTATGTCTATTTCTAACTGCTATTTATTTCAATACTTGGTTTTCATGGTGATCACAGCTAAAAATATATATACCCCAATGCTGACTGAGTCTCATGGAAGGAGACTGGCTAGACTGAATCAGAAGACTCGTTTTTTAATCCCAACCAACAATTTAGAATTTGTTTTCATTTCCTAGATACTAGTTTTTTTTTTTTTTTAGTTTTGCTTGGTTTTTCTTCTATCATTAATTAACATTTTAAGAAACAATATATATTTATACAGGGTTCACAATTTTTGAAAAATTGATTTACATGCATATATGGATATGTGCTTCAGGTAGTTTTGATCATTTCAAACAGTTGTGGCCAACTTCCTGTCCGCTGTGATTACTTGGTTGGGTATAGTTTTTATCTTGTAATATGACTCACAAAGAGCTCAATCGAGGAGTAAAAGTATCAGCTCTGCTATGCTGCTTATTCATAGTGACATTACTAACATCGTATTATTGAAAGAAGCTACCCCCTGCTACCCATTGAGGGCCTCTGCCATTATCACCATCACTATCACCCAGAGCTCACAGATAAGGGGTCACTCTCAAACTTGTCTAATTTTTAAGAATTAGTCTAATAAAACTATGAGTCCCCTTAATCGGGACATGAAATTTACCAGGGAGGCAGACATCAAACAACTAACCAGTTATTTAATTACAGTATCATATAGCTAGAGAAGACAGCCCGACCTCGTCTGGGTTTAAGGGCAGCCTAGAGAAAGCGACTTGGAACAGAGCTTTGAAGGACGAGGTGAAGTTAACAAAAACTAGAAGGCAGAGGGAACAGCATGGGCAAAAGCCTGTGTGGTGGAAAAGACAGTCCCAGATGAGTCATACATGCAGAACACAAACACAAACCCCAGAGCAGTAACGAGAAGAGAGACTGGAAGGTGGCAGGTGTCAGATCGGGCAAAGCCCTGGAGGCCATGGTAAGAAAGTGTGTCTATATCCAAAAAGCAGTGAAAAGTCACAAAAGAAGAATACACAATCACTTCTAGATACTCGATACACACTCAGTGGATGAAGGGGGGAAATAGCCAATCAATAAATGGTGCAACAGCCACGATTTGATCTTGAGGGATTCTAAAAAATAAGAAACGAGGTACTCTGGAACTTGTTCTTCCACAGTGACAAGGATAACGGTTGTAATTCTTACCTTTCCATCAAAGAAGTGATGGTTAAACATGTTATAATGGCAAAAGCTATCTTCCATATAAAACTGTGAATACCTGTAAAATAATTTATTACTGTAGTTATTTGCTTAGTTATGGCTATATAGTAAGTAAATACAAACTAAGTTTTAAAACTATAAAATCATACCCTTAATAAAAGCAACTTCATCATTCCTTAGTTTCTTGAAATAAAGAATATTTTCCCAAACTCTCAGGGAGTCAGTAACAATGAATGAATATCAAACTTAAATTATGTTCCCAAGTTAATAAGCCAGTGAGAAAACTACAGAAGACTCACATACAAAATTCACATGTTCCTTCAAACTACAGAATTATACAGAAACAATGATATTACTGATAGATTGTTATATAATTTAAGTTTGAGATGGGATGGCAATTAAAATGCATCTCTCATACTTAATAATTTCAAGAAAAACACTGAATCAACATTTTGGCTCAACAGCTGTTAATTATTTTCTTCTGTGGTTAACAAAAAAAAATATTTAATACAAAGCATTTCTTGTCTATTGCAGATTAGCTCAGTAAAATATGCTTCTCAATATATAAGAAAAATAAGCATGTGCATTTCATATTTACTGAATTAGTGTCAGGAAAGAGAGATATTTATTTACTGATTGAACAATTTTATTCTTCTAAGATACTACTTTAAAATGCAATCAGTAATGAATGAAAGTACCAGCTTTGGGCATTAACATTTCATAAATTTTTGCTAATTTACTAAAAATTCATAGCATATTATGGTTTAAATTTGCATTTACTTGATTTCTTACAAGACTGAGTTTTCTTTACACCTTAATTGTATTTGTATTGTCTGTCTCTGCATCTTCCCCCTTTATATATATATGGGTCTTGTTAGCTCTTGCTGAATTCTGAATTTTTTGTATAATATCAGGATAGCATTGTGAACCTCCAAAATTTTGCTATAAACAATTCACATACAAACCACACTATCCTTGTACAGAATCCATAACCTAGTGAAAAAAATCCAGGGGCACATGCTTATTTATACAACTTCTTTAACCAAATCGTGAGAGTGACACTTTGCTTCTACTTCTACTCCTCCCTTACTGTCCATAACTGACTTGCCGCCCACGATGAGCATGTAGTCTAATGCACAGACCTGCTTTATCCCTTTCATATTACACTATGGTTAAAAGTTATACAGGTTCTGTAGTCAGACAGTATGGTTTCAAACACTGGGTCTTGGGGGGCCTGGGTGGCTCAGTCAGTTAGGCATTCAGCTCTTGATTTTGGCTCAGGTCATGATCTTGGGGCTGTGGGATTAAGCCCCACACAGGGATCTGCACTCAGCTTGTCCCTCTCCCTCCCCTTCTACTCCTTCCTGTATTCTCTCTCACACACACTCTCTCTCAAATAAAATCTTAAAACAAAACAAAACACTAGGTGTCTCACTATTACCTATGTAAACTTAGTGAGTTAGTTATCCTACCAGAGCCTCAGTTTCTTCATCTACAAAATGGAAAAAAATAATAGTGTCTTACTTCATTGGACTTGGTAAGTATAAATGAGAAAATATATGTAAAGTGTTTAATACAAAGCAGCTACATAGCATTTATTGAAATGCTAGGCATCACTACTTTAGTAAGTACCGGCTGTAAAGATTTACGTCTTAACGCCCCTCATGTTAGGGAATTACATTTATGTCCAAGCAAAATTTCTCCTCCTATAATCTAAACCCATTTCTCTTGTTCTGTAGAGACAGAAGAACAGCTGTTCATTCTAAGTACAATGTCCCCTAATATCATTTGAGATACTGTCAGTACATCTGCGGATTTCATAAAACATAAATTTGCACTGAAGAAATAAACAAAAGGTTTGGATAACTGAAAAAACATTTGAAATAGACTGTAACCTGATGAACATTCCAAAATGCTGGGAAAATGTCAATTGCCGGGGCGCCTGGGTGGCTCAGTGGGTTAAAGCCTCTGCCTTCGGCTCAGGTCATGATCCCAGGGTCCTGGGATCGAGCCCCACGTCGGGCTCTCTGCTCAGCAGGGAGCCTGCTCCCTCCTCTCTCTGCCTGCCTCTCTGCCTACTTGTGATCTCTGTCTGTCAAATAAATAAATAAAATCTTTTTAAAAAAAATGTCAATTGCCATCAATAAACAAATGTCTTCCTAATTAACTAAATTCCAAATAATGGATAATATAGATATATCAGTTATTTTATATATATCTCAATACCAGTACTATTGTGGACTGACTATCATTTGAGGATTTTCTTCTTTCTTGCATTGTTGTTAAGTGTGAACAAAGGAAAATAGAATTCCTTTTAAAATATATTTCTACCCCCTCTCCATTTTTTGTATTGCTTCTCAAAGATACAATAGTCTTTTTCTAAAAATTAAAAAAGAAAATTTTATTTACATAAAATTCAGCACAGCACACTTGTCCAAAACATTCTGGGCAGCAGTAGGCAGAGTCAGAGAGAGAAAAAAGCCAAGATTTCAGCTCCGAGTTTCCATCAAATACAAACAAGGGAGCATAATTTTTCATATTTTAAATTATGAAAAATCACTGAACATTACCCTCTTAAAATGAAATTGGCCTCGAAGAATTATTCTCTGTATTGAATAAGGCAAACAAAACCAATCAGAAATGCATGCACTTGAAAACTGCAAAAGGACATTCATTTAATTTGGCCATTCATTCTCTTTAAATGAGAGTCAGTTACCAAGTGTGAAACATGCTCTATACACAGGAAATGTAATCAAGAGCTGAATAAAATTAGTCCATGAAATGAACCTAAGAAATCCATTTTTTTGATATAACTTTATTTGGATGATAGTTTGCCAAATAGAGTTTCACATCTTTCATGCTAAAATTGGAGCATATAAAAATCCATCTTAGCAAATGTTAACTTCGTATCTTAGACCCCCTGAAGAGGATATTTATAGCATATGTAACATTGGAGTTGGGGTAGTTCTCTGAAGCCTTGGACAGACCTTTTGTAGGCTGATGACAAACTAAAGTCAAAGTGCCCAAAGTAACAACTTGCTGTCACTCTATATCACATAGGAATTTGTTCCTGATTTAATTGTGGTCCTTGTGAAAAATCTGAAGCTACTTCATACCCCACAATATCGTCAGTACAGGCAACAGACTGTTCACTCTGGCCACTAACGTGTTTCAGTAAAATAAAATCTCTCTCTTTCTCTTTTTAATTTACTGGGGGGAGACATAGGGAGAGGGAGAGAGAATACCAAGCAGGCTCCACACCAGCCCAGTGTGTGGTTCAGTCTCATAAGCCTGAGATTATGACCTGAGCCGAAACCAAGAGTCAGACACTCAACCAAATGAGCCACCCATGTACCCCAACAAGCTCTCTCTTAATACCCAATGTCAACCTTTTACAGAACTGACTCCTTATAAAAGAAGCTAAGCTAACTATTACAATACCTTCAGTTTTTGTTTCCAACACATACACAGAAGCTTATAGATACAAAAAGAAAAAAGTATCAGTATATTCAATAAGTTACAAAATAACTTTAACCACATCCCCCTACTCTGTCCAGGAAATTTTAATATACAGGCTCAAGAAAGATAAAACTAAAAGACATATAGCTTAAATTAAGAGTTAAGGGTCCATGTAAATCTTTCAAATTAAAAGTAATTCAGCTATGATGGGATAGTTCTGGTGACTGGCTGTAGAACAACGTGAAGATATTCAACTTACTTAACACTACTGAGCTGTACACATAAATAACTAACGTGGTAAATTTTAACCAATGTGTGTTTTATACTGTTTTTTAAAAAATAAATTAGGACTCTAGGAATGAACAATACAAAATGAAATTTTTTAAAAAAATTAATTTTTAATAGTCTAGTATCCAGAATATATTTACTTTTCAACTTAACAAAAACAAAGACAAATAACCAATTAAAAATTGGACAGTTGAATAGACATTTCTCCAAAAAGATAAACAAATGGCCTATAAGCACATGAAAAGATGTTCAGCATCATGAGCCATTAATAAAATGCAAAACAAAATCACAATGAGATACCACATTAGAAAGACAAACAACAGGGGCACCTAGGAGGTTCAGCTGGTTATGCTCACCAAGCTGAGCTTGATTTCAGCTCAGGTCATCATCTCAGGGCCCTGAGATCAAGCCCTGCATTGGGCTCCATGCTGTGCATGGAGCCTGCTTAAGATTCTTTCTTTCCATCACCCTCTGCCCCTCCCCCTGCCTGCCTGTGTCCATTATCTCTCTCAAAAAAACAAGTAATTAATTTATTTAAAAATACAGATAGACAATAACAAGAGCTGACAAGAATGTGGAGAAATTGGAATCTGCATATATTGCTGGTGGAAATGCAAAATGGTAGTCACCTTAAAAAATAGTTTAGCAGTTCCTCAAGAAGTTCAAAGTAGAGCTACCATGTGACCCAGCAATTCTACTCCTAAGATAAATACCTGTTGTGTGTTGAACTGTAACTCTTCAACATTAATCTACTGAGCCCCTAATCCCCAGTATCTCAGACTATGACTGTATTTGAAGACCTTTTAAAAAGTCAATTAAAATAAAATGAGGTTATTAGGGTTGTCTGTGATGCAGGATAACTGGAGTCCTTATGAAAGAGGAAATCTGGACCCACAAAGAGAAACTGGAGATGTACACACACACAGGACAGACCATGTTAGAATACAGTGAGAAGAAGGTCACCTGCAACCAAAGGAGAAAGACCTCAGAAGTCACCAAACCTACTGATACCTTGATCTTGAATTTCTAGCCACCAGAACTGAGACAATAAATTTTTGTTGTTAAAGCCACCCTATCTATGGTTATTTTGTTATCGCAGCCCTAAAAAATTCGCACAATACCCAAGAGATAATAAAACCTATATTCACACAAAATTTGCACACAAACGTTCACAGCAGCATTAGTCAAAAGAGCCAAATGCGTAAGTGACACAAATGTCCGTAAACTGATGAATGGATAAACACAATTTGGTATATCCTTATAATGGAGTTGTTATTCAGCCATAAGAAGGTATAACTTGATGAACCTTGAAAATACAACATTAAATGAAAGAAGCTAGATACTAAAGGCCACATATTTTATGAATGCATTTTTATGAAATATCCAGAATAAGCAAATCTAGAGACAGAAAGTAAATTAGTGATGGCCAAGGGCTGGGGGAGGGGGAAAAGAGGCAAGGTCACTCATGGGGACCATGATGGAGACATCATCAAAGATGATGGAAATGTTTGGAATTATGTAGCGGTGATGGCTGCACAACCTTGTGAAGAATACTAAAAACCTCTTTCCTCTATGTGAAATACATCTCAATTTAAAAGACAAAAATATGCCTGATATTTGGTGGGGGAAAAAAGACTAATTCTTACCTTTTAAAATGATTATATGCATAAAAAAGTTCTAAAAAGCCAAAATCCATAAGGTTTTAGGTGACAGAATTAAAGACCATGTCTCTTTAAAAAGCTGCTATTAAAAAAAAAAAGTAAACTGGAGATCCTTGAAATTTGAACAAGTCAAGATGAATCACTGATTTTTTTTTCTAGTTTGTATAGAAACCAGTCCACCACAACTAGCTTGGAAAAAGCTTGACTTGAATGAAATAAAAAACAAACTGTATGGTAACTTCAAAGAACTGTACTATTAGAAAAACAACCCTGTACCATTTTCACTGAGGTAAAAGTCCCAAAGGTGAGAAGATGAGTGCTGCTGACAACTGATACACATTATGTTAACTAATTCAATTTTGGACACGAGACGCGTGACATGTGTGTGTGTGTGTGTGTGTGTGTGTGTGTGTGTGTGTGTGTCTCCCCTGCACCTATGGTCAGAGAGGGTTTCCTTTGGTGAACCCACTCAATGTGTTTGGTCAGGGCTGCCAGGGAATTCTACCTGCGAGGCCACAGAGAAGGTTCTGGAATAGGCATACAGTTCCAGCCAAGCCAGTCCCTCCCTGGAGCTATGCTGCTTGGGTTCTCAGGAAAGAGAGCTGTCTCCTAGACAGTTAACCTGAAATCTGCTGTCACCAAAATCCCTGGCAATGAGCAGGAAGTAAAAGCCAATCCCAAGAAAGAACGAGAGGCGGAAAGAGAAAGATGAAGCCTGAACTACACCAGGCAAGGCCCAGGACCTCGCCTGAAGGGAGGCCTGCTAGATCCTAGGCTCCAGTCATGTGAGCCAATACGTCCTGTCTGACATAAATAGATCTCCAGGCTCCAAGGAAAGGTGCCTGATGAAGGAGGGCCATATTCCAAATATATGAATAACCTGTAAACCCACTGCTGACTCATGTGAACCTTCGTGGAACAGGCACGAAGGAAAATGGGGAAAGAGAGAGACATTGGGACAAGAGAGAAATGGGCCATATAAAAAAAGCTTCTGTACAAATTTAAAAGCAAGTTATTCCCAGAGGGTATCAATTTTGGAGCCACAATGACTGGGTTTGAATCCTGACTTGGCCACTCATCACTGTTAGGTCAAGTTATTTCACCTCTTCGTACCTTGGCTTTTCACATCTGGAAAGCGAGGAGGATAACAGCACGTACTGTACAGCGGAGACTCTTGTGAGGACTGACTGAGGGAGAGCAGGGTTTCACCCAGGACAAGCACTCAGTGCGAACACCCAATGCAAACACCAGCTACTGTTTGCACTGTTATAAGAACCCCAGAGTTAAACTTCTACCCTTAAAATAATACACTGACAATAATTTAACAGTCATTCTTTAGGAAAGGAATGTGGTATTTAAAACAAGAATCTGATACATCTATCGAGTGGAACATCAATACAGCCTCGAAAGGAGTAAAGTACTGTTCCATTCCGTGATCTGGATGAACACAGCGGCACATGGAAGAGGCCGCAAGCCCAGGTCACATATGGGGATTGCCATTTACAGGACACACACAGAACCAACAGACCCACAGGGACAGAAGCCAGATCACTGACCATCACAGCAAGTGGGGAGAGGGTTTCTTTTCGGAATGGAAAAGAATGGAAATGTTCCAGAATTGGATGGGGGTGATTACTGCAAGACATAATGAATATACCCCAAACCACTGGCACATACACCTTAACTTGGTGGGTTTTCAGTGCACTGTGTCTCAATTTAAAACTTCAAACAACTGAAGTTGGAAAAGTACTTCAAGTTTACAGGATCCCAGAGACTGTGGGTGGACACATCTGCTTCTAAATTATCACCTAAGGGCCACGTGTGCTCCTCTTTGTTTGTCCCAACACATCAGATGCTATTTAATTCTGACCTTCTCCCACAGATTCCAGCTGTCTGCTAATCTTATGCTTTAAGACCTGTCTATATCCAGTGAAAGCTATATCCAATAAAAGCCAATATGCACATCATCTGGTAAAATGTGTTTTACCAGATGAATAAAATGTGTTAAAGTAAAATACAGTAAAAGAATTAGAATAAAATGAATTAAAATAAATAAATATACATATGCATTAAATAAATATATTAAAACATCATGATGAAACAAAATCCTGGGAGAAGTTCAGATTTATTTTTGAAAAATAAGTGTATGAGAGGAAATTTCAGTCAGTACGAATTTACCTCTACAATACAAGCCCAGGTCAATGAGACACATTCACTGAAAAAATTTAGGAAGCACACCCAACAACAACAAAAGAAATCCACTGCCTTTCTGTTTGAAATATGGAAGATTACAAGGGGAGTTTATATGACTAAAAAGGTGGCTTCTAACCAATTACTACTTCTGAACAGTAAAGGACTGCAACAGGTAATAAACAACAAATAAGAGAAAAACATTAAACAGAAACAGGAGACAGTAAACGAGAATAAATATCAGACTTTATAAACCTACCTAAAATCAATATCCAATAAAAGGCTTTTAATGTTAGACTTCTTTTCACCTGATGCTTTCAATCTGATCAGCTCATGCAACCTAAAACAATTCATGAAAGCATGAATGAGGAATCATTCCACATAAGGAATGTGATTCCTTAATGAGGAATCACAAATGCCACAGATAATAAGCAAATAAACCAAAACAACCCCACCAATGTTCTCCTGGTATTTCTAATATTTCAATAAAACACTGAAGAGAATTTGGCAGATATAACCAAGGTTTCGGTTTTTCAAACATTTTTTTTAAAAGGTAGAACTTATCTGAAAAAGAGGAGTCTAAAATGATAAGCAATTAAAAAATCAAATCAGAAGGAATCTCCTGTCATATATCAGAAATCTACAAAGATTTCTCTGAAATGTAATGTAGATTACAAACTCCTCAAGAGAGGGACTGTGCTTTATACTTCTCTTGCTTATTTGAAACTGCATGCGATTTCCCAGAACATAGTAAATAACTATGTGATCATTTTTTCTTACAACTTAAATAGTGGGGATAGTAGAAATCTTCAAAAAATCATATAGCATACCTCGGTGTTCCAACACACAGGACTCTTGTGAATCCAAGGGTAGAAAGTAGGTCTACCAAGAACTGACAGCTCCGATCAGCAAACAGATACTGGGCATTTGTCTTCTTGTTTTCCAGTGGATAAAGAAGCTGACTGGGCCTTTTCAACTGGGTGATAGAAATATCACCTACCACCCGGTGCTCTTGATGCTTCTCCCAGTCATCTGGCAACAGCAGCTGCTGACATCTCTGACAAAACTTCCTCTGAGACAAGGGCAACCCAATGAACTTCACGTACCTTCAAGACATAAGTCAACACAAAATCACAGATTTTAAGTTTGATGTTTTAAAGACAATTTCTGTTTGCTCTTTTTGGGAGGCACAAAGTACTATTACCTCCTAAAGAGTACTGTGTAAAGAAGCAAAGGTAAGAAAAATCTATGGAATGTTGGCTGGAATTGATGTCCAGCTGCATACCTACAAAGTAGAAAAGAATCAGCAATTTTATAAGAATTGAGATGCTCTAATTCAGTCACTGAATGAGGATCAATATCCATTTAAAATGTGAATATAATATATTACTCAAACAACTTAGTAGTAATGGAGACTACCATCACGTTTAAATTTATTGACAAATCCATGTGTTCTAACTCTGAAGTGTTAAATAGTCTGGCTCAGTATGACAGTCATTTTAAAATGAGAAATTAAGATCATTCTTCAATTTTTTATGGCATACTTAGCAAGAAAAATTACCTCCTAGGAGAAAAAACGTTGCTACAAAGTTCCTCTATTCTTAGCAGCACCAAGGAAAGCAATTCTGAAAAAGCTCATCCCCCCCAAATGTAAGACAATATCCAAAGCCTTAAAAAAAAACAAAAAACAAAAAACCCGTACTGATATCCCATTTGATCCCTTTCAAGTCATCCTCCTATCTTATTTCAAAGTTACCACTTTGGGGTTTTTTCCCCCCTTTCATTTTATTAGAGATAATTAGAGAAAATAATTACAGCACATTATTTTAAAACTGCTGATTTTGTACATGCAGTAGCAGCTATGAAATCAGAGTAAGAAAACCAAAGAAAAACAAACACCAGTATCAAGGCCCACAGCAGGTCGGCAATGTCCAAATCTAAGCATGTCGAATACTGCACGAAAGGGTTCTTATAGAGTTCGAGAAGCCCACAGTTTCAACTGACTAACCGCTAGAACTGCACTGGAAAAACTGTGAGCTTCACATAGAATCAAAGTGGGCTTTAAAACTTTTTATATCTAAGCACAGCTTCACTTGAAAGCACCCAAGGCAGTGACAAATCGATACTCTGAATGGCTACAGCAAAAAATAAGCTTATCGTGCCAGTAATTTAAATGTTTCTATTTCCATGATAACTGTGCTTCTGACAGCTTTATCTATGGCTGGAAAGAAAAAGGGAGAGCGGTATTAGGGGAAACTTTTCTAGTAATTCAAAGTAAGAATGTCAGTAGAGAAAAGGGCCCCTAAGACAGGAAATGCAGTAGAAAGAACCAACACATTCTCCAGCAACAGAAACACTGAATTTACGACTACTACCTTTCATTATTAAAGGTAAAGAGTTGAAGGCTTCCACATCCAGCCATGATGGAGTCAGAGACCAGATTTACCCATCCTGGCCCTCAAAAATTTTTTAAACAGACAAAATACATGAAAGTACAGTTATAACATCATGGATGACAAGCAGCCCCAATGGTGAAGAGGAAAAGGGAACACATGAGGGACTGCTACACCTGCCCAGTTTACTGCCTGTGGAGAGCTGGTGACACGGGCACAGAGAACCCAAACACAGCTCAATGACTTGACCAGGCAGAGTTAAGAAGTGCTGGAGGCGAGGGCAGCTGGAATCCACAAGGCCGAGTACTGGAGAAGATACATTTGGAGTCCACAGGCCAGAAAGCAGGCCACTGAGAGGGAGCTCCATGGTTTGCCATGATTCCCCTCAAGTCTGTTGCTGAGTACTGAGCAGTGAGCAGCACGTGCATGTGAAGAAAGATCTCAGAGCGAGGGAGAGAACCGCTGAAAGGAGCAGGCGGAACAATCACCGGATACCCAACAGGACACAGAAAGGTTCCAACTAACAAGCCCGAATGAAGAAATCTTCTAAGACACAAGCATCAGGTACAGTGCTAAGGAGGGTAATTGCCTCAGAGTGGGGAGCAACTAGCCCTACCCTCCAAGGTGCCCCAGTCTTGCCAAAAAGCTTAAAGTAAGCCTTTAAAAGTAAGGAATAACAAACCTTTTCTGTATAGGAACAGGTAATAAATCTCAAGCTTGGCAGGCCATCTGGTTTCTCAGTCTCATCCACTCTGTGACTGTAGCACAAAACCCAGTGTTACTGAACAGGCCTGACCACAGCTGGCCCTCGCCCTGCAGTTTCCTGAATCCTGCTCCACAGTATCAAACTACAGTCAAGTAACAACGGCATTCCAGGAACGAAGCTCAAAAATATGGAAAAGGAATAAAAACTCCCCAGGATACAAGAAGGTAAAATGGACACTGCTAGCACTGAATCAAAGTATTATCAGGTATGTAAGAAACAGAACACATGACCCATGGCTAGGGGCAAAACACCAACAATCAATTCAAACTGTCCAAAATGACAGAGATGCTATGATCAGTAGACAGAGACATCAGAGCCATCTACTGTAACTATACTCTGTATGTTCCAGTGGTAGAAAAAAGACGAGCCTGTTAACTAAAAACACAGAAAATATTAAAAAGACCCAAATCGAACTTAAAAGTTTTTTTTAATTGTCTGAACTGAAAAATACTCTAGATGGGATTAATAGCAACTTAGATATTACAGAGTAAAGATCAGTGTATATGAAGGCATGTAGCCTTAGAAATTATCCAAAATGAAACACCAAGGGACCAAAATACATGAAAATGCACCCACAAGAGGGGCAGGCAGAAAAATTTTTGAAAAAATTATGGCTGAAATTTTCCAAAAATTACATCAAAAGATTGAAGAAGCTCAGAGAACCTCAAGCACAAGAAACATGAAGAAAACTACAAAATGCCTCATAATAAAGTTGTTCAAAATCAGTGAAAAAGAGAAAATCTTAAAATCAGAAGAAAAAAAGATATGTACAGAAACAAAGATTAAGAACAATACCAGATTTCTCACTGGAAACAATGCAAAACAGAAGACAGAGGGGCAATACCAATTCCACACAAACCCTTCCAATACACTAAAGAGGAAAGTACAGTTCCCAATTCCTTTCATCAGGCCAGCATGACCCCACTACCAAACCAGAAAAAAAAAATTATAAGAAAAACAAAGATGAATAAACATCATAAACACAAACTCAGAAACTAATAGAGTTTTAACAATCAAAACCACAGTATATAAAGAAGGTAACAGATCATGACCAAGTGTAGGTTAGCCCAGGAATGCCAAGCTGCTTCAATGTTTGCATTCGATCAACACGAGCCACCATATTAACAATCATCAAAAAAAAAAATCACCTCATCAAGTGCAGAAAAAAAGAACTTGACAAAAATCACTCATTCATGAGAAAGATTCTCAGAAAACTAGGAACAGAAGAGAACTTCTACAACCTCATAAAGAGCATCTGAGAAAAACCTATAGTTTAACACCATACTGGTAAAAGACTGAACACATTCCTCCCAAGACTGGGACACAAGCAAAGATGTCTACTTTTACCATTTCTATTCAACACTGACGGGGGATTCCAGACACTTTGATAAGACAAGAAAAAGAAATAAAAGGCACAGATTGGAAAGGAAACATAAAAATTTTATCCACAGGGTTATCTGGCTGGCTTAGTCATTAAGCATCTGTCTTCAGCTCAGGTCATGACTCCAAGATCTTGGGATCAAGACCCACATCGGGCTTCCTGATCAGTGGGAGGCCTACTTCTCTCTCTTCCACTCCCTCTGCTTGTGTTCCCTCTTTTCCTGTGTCTCTCTCAGTCAAATAAATAAATAAAATCTTAAAAAAAAATTTTATCCACAGACAACATGATCTTATATGTAGGAAGTCCTGAAGAAATATTTTTAAGTAGTTGCTACAACTAGAAAGTAAGCTCATCAAGATTACAAGATAAAAGATTAATATACAAAATCAACTGTATTGCTTAGAGACTGGCTAATTTGCACGTCATCAATCTTAAAAATCACACAAAATGAATAACCAGACATTATCTATGTAATACAAAAGGAAATATACCCCATTACTTACAAAAGAATACTCTCCCCTAAAACTGAACACAAGTCTGATCATACTGCTACAAGAAATACAGGGATGGAATAAATGTTAAACATTGCAGCATATAATCAACAAACCCAGAATGTGAGGAATTCTATAGGACAAATTACTCTGCTTCTTCAACAAATGATTAAAGATACCAACCGATTACAATGCATAAACCCTGTATGGATCTGATTTGAAAAACCAATTATAAAATGGCATTTATAGGGTAATCAGAGAAATGTGAATACTAATCACATTTATATATTAAGGAATTGTTCATTTTTCAGGTATTTTTAATAATATTGTAATTGTGTTTTTTTAAAAGGCCTTATTTCTTGAGATACATAGAAACACATTTATGGGTAAAATTATACATATCTATACTGGAAGTCAGGATAGAAGGTATAGGTGAAATAAAATTAGCCACATACTGATGACTGATAAAGCTGGGTGTGGGTGTAGGAGATTCTTTATACTATTCTCTCTGCTTTTGTGTACGCCTGAAATTTTCCAGAATAATTGATTTTTAAAAGTGCTTTAAAGAAAAGGCAAGAATTCAGTTCAAAGAAAACATGCAAAGATGACCCCAGAAAATACTAAGCAAGAAATGGGTTGTATTCAGCCCAAAATCACATGCAATTTGGTTTTTCATTCTTTGGCAACAGGAATATAATCTGGGAAATTTCTCAGAATTAAAGAACATGAGTTTCCAGTTTGAAAGGATTTACTCAATACCCAGCAAAAGAGAATTTAAAAGACTCACATCAAGATAGGTAATCATAAAATGTCAGACCCACAGGAATAGTTAAGATTCTTAAAAAAAAGACAAAGGGATCAAACAGATCACAGCTCATTTATGAGATCAGGAATGAACCTTCTGAACTTAAACTTCTCAATAGCTACAATGAATACAAAAGTAAATGGAACCCTGCCTTCCAAATTCTGAGGGAGAAATATTTCCAACCCAGAATTCCATCCATCTGTACAGGGATCAACCAAGTATCAGCAAAGAGAAGTTTTTTCAGAAACACAGATTTCAAAATTGTTGGGTAGTAAAAATCAGGTTGGCCTCAGATTTTTACAATACCAAATTTAACTCTAGAACAGTATTCCTCACAGAGTGGCCATGCACTAGTGCTGGCAGTTAACTGTTACCAGTTCCTGATGAGACAAAGACAGATATTAAGAGTCTACGTTTAGAAATTTTTATACCAATCAGAGCATTTTTATGCGTATTCAAACTAATAAAAAATGTGGGCTTGTAGTTTGTATGTTTCTTTTTTCTTTCATTTAATTTCCTAGTAATTTATTTTCATTATATTTACAGAAGTATCTGATCTTAATGGGTAGGGAATAAAAACAAGAACATAATACAAGCAAACAAAAGACTGATCCTTTCACAGAGATCATTTAAGAAATACTACTGTGGAGGCCTTGAAGCAATCCTGCATTTATTCCAAGGAAAATATGTAATCTGAATAATTTTATAGCTGGATCAGTGCCATTCAAGAATAAAGGAAGGAAATAAATATTTGGGGACTTGGGAGAACTCAGGTTTATGTAGTCATAGAATCTGGGTCCTTAATGAAAAACCTTCAGGATAGCTGGGTATCAGGTAAAAGAGCCATTCCAGACAGGAGCATTTCTGAAAGCCCTGGGACGGATTTCTCTATGATGATGAAACCAATGGATTATGCTTCATCTGAATGTTCTTAAAGGACTCAGACATCTGAGTTTGCAGTTGAAGTAGTGATATGTACATAAATAAGCAAACAGCAGCTACAATAATAAAAAATCCCAGTCTATTATTAACTCCAAAAAACCCAAGAAGTTGTGTTGGAAAGAAAAAAACTTACTTTGATGTATTACACAGTTTAGCTCTGAGCAGCATGTAAGGGTTATAATAATGCAAACAATAAAATATGAATCTAACTAAAATTATGATATAACCATATACAAATGGGGTAGGAAAAAGGCATGAATTATGGGGAGGTGGAGGTGGAGGGGAGAGGGCAGGAGAAGCGAGAAAGAAAGATAAACCCTCAACTTCCACGGGACATAGATAATTCACAACTTGATTAATCAAGAAGTAGCAATATAAGCATGTTTTGTATTTCATAGACAGGAAGGTAAAATTCTAAACTAATTAGCCAGAAGAGCTGACTATAGTTGCTTCTGGGGAGGGGGAAATGCACAGGTGGAGACAGGGGTATTGATTGTTCTCTGCAAAGCTTCTATTTGTTTTTCAACTATTTGATTCCCCTGCCACATACAGATTTCGGGTTTTTTTTTACTGAAATTTAATTCATGAACCATATAATCACCCTTTTAAAGTATACAATTTAGTGATTTTTAGAATGCTCATGAAGTTGGGTAACCATCATCACAATCTCATTCCAGAACAATCTCATCACCTCAAAAAGAAACCCTGTACCCATCAGCAGTCACTCCCCTTTCCCTGACCCCCAGCCTCTAACAACCACTAATCTATTTTCTGTCTCAATAGATTTGCCTGTTTTGGATATTTCATGTAAGTGGAACCATATGATAGCCACACAGGATTTTGATTTAAAATTTTTGGTTAATATAGGACTTTTATTTAAAAAGCAAAAACCACTAGAGGATGAATTTTAGCCAAATAGGAGATCAATGAAGGAACTACAGCAATGGGGCCATCAGTAAGTACCAAATCCATTTAGCCACAGAATGAAAACAGAACAATATGGGTATTATAGTTACAATATAAAATATAAATAATATAAATCCAAATATAAGAGGTGGGGGAAGTCCCGGAAAAAGTGGGAGATGCTGTAAGTATACTGATTTTCTCATGTGTCAGAGTCAAAGGCCAAAAGATATTTAAAACAGAAAAATCAAGTAAAAGCTGTAAGCAATATTCAAAGGCATAAAGGTTATCCTTAAAAAGAAATAACCAAAACTGGATAGTCATTGTAGAGAAAGAGATCAGAAGATGAAATATAAGTTTATCATTTCTCATTTTTAGATGTATGAAGACAATCTAAAAAACAAAACATTTAAATATAGCATAAAAAGCTACAAAGGCAATTATAAGAACAAAAACAAAAACAAAGAAAAAAAGAAACAAATACTAAAAAAAGAAAACATACACCACATAGTGAAAGAGCAAAGAGAAGCAAGGAAACCAGAAAGCATAAAATAATACAACAAAACCAAGATCAAGCACATCTGTTATATCCAGTCTGCGAATGAGCTAAATCTACCCATGAAAAGGAACCCTGATGGACCAGATCACAAAGCAAAATCCAACCATACCATTTCATCACTTCTAAGACGCACGTTTTCACATTTTATTTATTTATTTATTTATTTATTTATTTGATTTTTAAAGATTTTATTTATTTATTTGACAGAGAGAGATCACAAGTAGGCAGAGAGGCAGGCAGAGAGAAAGGAAGGGAAGCAGGCCCCCCGCTGAGCAGAGAGCCTGATGCAGGGGCTCGATCCCAGGACCCTGAGATCATGACCTGAGCCGAAGGCAGTGGCTTAACCCACTGAGCCACCCAGGCACCCCACGTTTTCACATTTTAGCATCCACAACACAGAGATAGGATATATAAAGCCATCAGCCAGACTGAGGTCATGAGGTAGGTGGGATGGTCCCCCAATGGCAAACCTGTCCCAGCCCTTCATGCTGTCATCTCTTCAACTCAGCACAGCAGACTGTTGGAACTACAAGCGAGGGTCACTGCCATCACCTACAATTTCAGTCCCAAAACACAAAGGTATCATACATGCAGTCAGGAACCACAATTGAGCAACAGAGTGTACGTTTGATATTAGGGAAGCAAATACTCATCCTTGAAAGAATGACAACAATCAAGGGCTTTACAGGAAAAAAGAGAGGGAAGATCCCCATAGACAGAACTGTGTCAGGTTCTGTTACTTAAACACAATCAGAAGGACTGCCTAGCCCTCACCTCGTGATACCCACTGAGGGCAGGAGAAGCTTTCATCTCAGGAAGAGATGAAAGACAGTTTGAAACCATGAAGGACCGGGGTATAATTTGCTCATATGCGGGACTGTCTGACAGCGCTTAGTTCTCCAAGTTTAATCGCTTTTAAACAAAGGGGGAAAAATACTGTTAAATGAACCTCCACTTATATATCTTTGTGCCTTGTCAAAACTGTTCCTCAGAAAGCTTTCCTGCTAGTTTATTAACCTTTTCCTGACAAAAGATAAATAGAGATCTCGTGCATACTTCTATTCAAAATCACATCACAATCATTCAAGTACACTGCTTTACATTTTGCACTCAGAAACAAGCCTTTTTCGAAGTATGGGAGGAAGAACATGCGAGTGGAAGGCTGAGGCTTACTCAGCGTCACCTCCTCACTGTCCTTTCTGCACAGACCCGGGGTGGGCAGAAGAAATCCAGTCTGCCGCAGGGCTCAGCATGATTCACAATTTGCAGGCTAGCATTTTGAAATGTCATTTTTATTGATCTCCATTTGATGTTCCATTTGCCTTTCCTAGAGTAGACGAATTATGTTTATGGCATTTCCCTAATAGCAGACCTTGAAAATCTGAGTTTAAATGAGCTCTGAAAACACATAACCAAATGAAATATCAACTAAACAAAACTCTATAGATGCACATAAATTAATACTTATTTTAGCAATAAAATAGATCTTCTCTAAGACTTCATAGGTCACAATAAGGTGCCAACATACTACATAATAGAATAACATTCCAGGGCATAACAGGCAGCTAACAACTATAAGGAAAGTCAAATCTCAGACACAAAAGGTAAATCTGTCAACTGAACACATGTAATATAAAGCATGGTTCAAAGAGTGAGATTAAAAAAACGAATTATCAAATCCTGTTCTGTAGCACCTAGACATCTGTGGAGCAGTCCCAGCTCTGTCATAAAAATCAAGTAACACGGGCCCATTAATCTTGCTCGCTACCATAATTCCTTTCTAACAATTTGGAAGAGAAATTATCAGTGAAAAGCTATTGTGACTCCACAGTGACAGATGAAGGCTTGCATTATAGAAGAGAAATCATGTTTAAATGCATTTTAATACTTTCAAATGGACTACTTATTTCATAATATAATTTATAAATGAGTTGTAGAAAGTTAACTTTGAAAACAGTACAGTAACAATACACCATTCTTAGGTTCCTTTACACACAAGGATGAACAGCTAATCTCAATTCTCTCATCTAAGAGAATAGGTAACTTAATAACATGGAGTAAGTTCGTTAGGTAACTTAATAACATGGAGTAAGTCCGTTAAAAAGCCAAAAGTTTAAATTTTTAGAGGAATGACTGATTTTAAATGTTTTACTCCACAGAAAGCCCCTAAGCAAGCATGACAGCATCAATCACAGGGGGGGGGGGGCAGCAAAATCAGTGATACTACCTGTCAAAAACCTTCAACTTCTCCCAATCCTCCAAGACCTGTTCAAGTCCCGTGTCGCTAAACTGTACTGATCAGCGATGGCACAAGGAGCAGCATGGTTGCTGACCTTCTAGAGCACTCGGTTTTTCTTAGAACTATTTTCTATGTTTAGCATATTCTTCTTAGCACTGCATTATCTGTACATATCTCAAGTCCACTACTAGCAGTTTAAGTTCTTTTTGAGTCCTCAAAGAATGAATACATGGATGGAAGGAAGGGAGGAAGGAAGGAAGGAAGCAAGCAAGCCTGGGTAACAAAATCCAAGGTTAATGGGTTACAGATGATTTAAAATGATGATTTAAAATATTAAGATATGCTCTCAAGAATCAAGACTAGATTAGAGATGAGAGTATGACCTCCAAGAAATAAACTTTTGAAAATTCTTTAATATTTCACATGTTAGCAAGTTTTTTTTTCTAATTAACATGAAATATGAATTTCCAAAATTATTCCAAAAAAACACACCCTGGCACTACAAAGACAGAACAGTGGTTTAGCTCCAGACTAAAATTTGGTTACACAAGGAAACAAGATCACCTAGATTTCTTATAGAGTTTAATTAAATCATCAATATCCTTAAGTCATAACATAGAAACAGGCTTATCAGATAAAATCCATAACACAGAGTACAGGAGACTATGCATGCATTAAGGCAATGACCTTGTCAAACAAATAAACTTTGGTACAGGTAAAAAAAAAAAATCAGGAGAAAATACTACAAAATGAACAAAGTAATGGGTTCAAAAGGAGAAACCACCGGTGACGTTTTTCTGCTTTCTACTTTCTGCATCTTTGATATTCCATTTTATGTCATTATGATAATCTCATTATATCTCTATATAACTCACATTTTAACTTCTTAACTCTCCTTAAATCATTACACATCATATGTTAATTACTATCTGCTTTTATGTTTAAAAATAACATTTTAGAATCAGAGGCATAAGTCGGAGTCACTGCTAAGTCATTTTAGCAGTAAGAGCTTAATGAAGTCACTCAACTTCTCCAGGCCTCAATTTTCTCATCTAAGTAAACTACCTTAGCAAGATTAAGTAATTCTCATGTCAAACACAGCACACTAGCCAGCTCACAGTAGTGCTAAATTTACAATTCCCTTGTAAATATGTTTTGTTGTTGACTGGATTTCCATGTATTAAGTAGTTATCACTGATTAAGTACTCTGGTTAGGAGTGATCAAGTTATCTTAAGAAACAGCCTACTCCATCAAAAGACTTCAAAATGTAAAAAGTTCAAGAAGGTATTTTTAATAGAGCCCAATTCTCCTTTCCACTTAACATAGAAAAGACCTCAGAATCCTTCTGAACACGGCAGCCCAGGTAACCAAAGGAGTTGCCTTGAGAGGAAAAACCTCCAGCAACCCAAACCCGGGGCTTCTTAAGGAGCCTCTCCCAGCATACACAAATAAGGCCTATGACATAGGAAGAGGTGGCTTTTCACACGTCTCCAAAGAGATAAATCTAGGATTCAACTCCCAGCCACCCAATAAAACACTTCAACAATGTAGCTTTTTAAAAAGTGATGTTCACAGCATTCAAAAAATGTTTTAGTTTTATGAGTATTTCAAAAAAGAAATAGTATGGTAAATCTTCCTAACAGTGGATATAACAATGGATTCCTAGCTATATTACCAAAAAGCAAAGAAAACAAAAGCAAAAATCTGATAAATTGGGACTTCATCAAATTTAAAAACTCCGGTGCATCAAAGAACATCATCAAGAAAGTGAAAAGGCAATCTACAGAACAGGAGAGAGCTTCTACAAATCTTGCATCTGTTAAGGGCATAAATCCCTTAACATATAAAGAACTTCCATGACTCAACAACAAAAATGACAATCCTATTAAAAATGAACAAAGGACTTGAACAGACATTTCTCCAAAGAAGATACACAAATGGCTAATAAGCACACAAAGATAATCAAGATCATTACTCATCAGGGACCCAAAATTCAACACCACAATGACATATCACTTCACAACTACTAAGATAATAAAAAAAAAAAAAACAGAAAATAGTAAGTGTTGACAAGGATACGGAGAAAGTGGAACCCTGGTACGTTGCTGGTGGGACATGTAAAATGGTGCAGCCAATGTGGAAAAGAGTTTGGTGGTTCCCCAAAAAACTACACACAGAATTACAATATGATCCAATAATCACACTCCTAGATATGTACGCAAAAGAACTGAAGACAAAGACTCAAACAGATATTTGCCTGACAGTGTTCACTGGAGCATTATTCACAACAACCAAAAGGGGAAAAACAACCCAAGTGTTCACTGATGGATGAACAGATCAAAATGTGGTGTATGTGTATATAATGGAATATTATTCAGCCATAAAAAGAGGAGGTTCTGACTCATATTACAAGATGGAAGAACCCTGAAAACGTGTTAATAAGGCAGGCATAAAAGGGCAAATATTTTATTACACTTACATGAGGAAGCTAGAATAGTCAAATCCACAGAGTATAAAAGAGGTTACCAGGGTTTGGGAGGAATTGGAATGAGGAGTCAATGCTTAATAATAACAGAGTTTCTGTTTGGAGTGATGAAAAGGTTTTGGAAATAGGTAATGGTGAAAATTGCACAACATTGTGGACATAATTAACACCACTGAACTGTATACTTAAAATTATTAAAATGACAAATTTTACATCATATATATTTTACCACAATAAATTTTTTAAATGAAAGTAAATGCAAAGATACAGGGAAAAAGAAAACAAAAACAATAAATAAAAATGATAACACATCAGCACCTTTCCACACACTGCGTTCGGGAGAGAGGAGGCTGGCATTTTTGGTTATGAGCTTCTCGGGCAGCAAGTCTGGCTCCTGACAACTGAAAAGGAATAAAAACACCATTTAATAAACTATCAAACTTGCTACCATCCTAGAAAAACTGGTTTTGCATGCTAACATTAAAAAGCCAATTAAAGCAGCTCAATGTTGTAAACAAGCATCTGTTTCAGGGGAAAATAAAAACAGAACACATTAAACTGGGAAAGTTAACATATTAAAGCACTGCGAGATTATCTCACACATGGTGATTTTAACAGGTGTGCAGAAGTGGTAAACAAGACTGTTTTCCAATAAATCTAAGACAGCTGAAATTTTTCTAGACAAAACTTTCCGAAACTCTAATTAGAGCTGAGTCCAAGAGGATACCAAGCTCACAGCCAAATCTCTAAGTGCCTTCATTGGTTATACAGTAGCTGTATAAAGGATGTTCAATGCAAATGTTTAAAAAAAAAAATGTTTTTCTAAAACACTGCCTAGAATGATCACAACCTAAACTCTATATGGAGAAATCTGTATTTGCAAATAAATAAATAAATGATCACCCAACCAGTACTGATACCTCATTGTCTTAAAAACGAATGGTATTTGAGACAGTTTACAACATCAGTACTCAGAGTAGATTAAGTTTAGAGTAAGCATAAACTCCAATCTCTCAAACCAAAAACAATAGTATCTTCAATTATCTAAAGAGATTTATCTGATTTAATGCTCAAGTTGCATGTTTTTATTGGTTTAGACCAATGTTCTCAAATTGTCACATACTTCAAAAATTTTTTTTTTAATATGCTTAAGAAGTTGATATACCTTTTCATCTTCCCACTGAAAAAAATTGCAGTCTTTTCTATCTCTACAGGCTGAGCAGGCATAGAATCTCCGTGTTTCTTCTTTCCCTTGGTTCACCTTTACAAACAGAAGAGTGGGTCCTAGTTCCAGAATGGGGGGAAAAAAAATGTAAAACTAGAGTCATCTACATCAAGTACCTAGTTTTCACCACCCTTAAATAAAACTTGATTTGGTTTTATGCACAAGATGTCATAATTAAGCCCACCACTCCATTTAATTACTTTTTTAACCTATTATATTTAGGCACTGATCACTTGAGATGTAACTCTTGAAAACTAGTCTCTGCAGAAAGAAAACGCCGTTGTTGCTGTCTACGTGGTGAATGATCCGGTATTGAGACTAAAATCTGGAAGGGATCCAGAGAACGGAGCACTTTGCCACTTCCATCCAATTATCATTTCGGTGAAAATCTGGGCTTTTGGAGTTGGACACATCCTCTCTACACAAATTACAGAAAAACTAGGTCTGGTTTCTGAGCAATTCATGCTATCCTTCTTCCTAACTTTTTGAAATAAAAGGATAGCAAAACAACCAATGAAATCCCCCAAATACCTGACAACGGATTCACTCAGTAACATGCATCGCCTTTGCCTAGCTCGCCTCTTCCCATGAGGGGAAAAATAAAATGTAACAGCCGCGAAGCCAAAACCACCACAGTGAGGACTTTCTATGACAGTTTCTTAAGGAAAGTGAAAACACTACGTCCCCGGGAAAAAGCATTTTTCGGCATCACCTGTGGTGAAAAGAGAGGAAGGTAAAAATCTGGGAAAACAGTGTGGGGCCCCAGAGAAGCCCAAAGCATCTTCAGGCTAACCTCCGCCCTTCGCGCCGGACCGCTCGGCTGAACCCAGACGCACACCCACCGTGAGGGCACAGCGGGGCGGGGGTGGCGGGATCGGAAGGAAATACCACCTCCACTCCCGAGCTTCCCTGACGACCCGCGATCCCCTCTGCCTCTACTGTTCCCAGCCACTCCCTGGGTGCCGCCATCTTCCCGCCACCGTCCCGAAAGTCTCAGTCCTACCGAGGAGGCTGAGAAAGAGTGCCGCCGTGCCCCGCGAGGACTCACAGCGCCCCCATGCGCCTTGGAGGAACTGAGCCCCGAAAAAGCAGTCCCTTCTGCCCACGCTTCCCCTAAGGGATCCCTCCCTGGTGGACCCGCAGGGGTAGGGGTTTGGGGAGAAGTGGGCGGGGGTTGGGGGGTTGCCGGCAATTTACTGGACCTGTGCAATAAGTTCACCTATCTTCTGCTTTACCCTCAGCACCTCTAGCACCCTCCTCTCATAAGAATACAGCCTAAAGATGAGATTACTGGAGCAAAGATTTGGTGGGGTTTTCAGACCGAAAGTCAGCATCACCACCACCAGCACCTGACAACAGAAATGACTGCCACAACCCCGTTTGAGGAAAAAATCCTCTTCTTTTTTTTTCCCGCCAAAGTCAGAGTCACACTGTCTTCTTCTACCTCTTGCGCAATGCTTCCCGTTGCATGTTGTAGTTGCGTATCCATCGACATTTATACATCAGAAAGAAAGAAGACTGTCCCTCTTTGCATAAGACGCGATTGTCTATATAGAAAATGCCAAGGGGTCTGCAAAAATAATTCCAGCTGAAATTGAGTTCAGCAAGGTTGCAAGATACCAGATAAACAAACACACAAAAACCAATCATACCTCTGTGTACTAAGAATGATCCCATGAACACCCAAACTAGAAATAAAACACAACTGCTCAGATAAATGAAATGCTTAGGTGTAAATCAAACAAAATATGTACAGGACTTGTATGCAGAACACAACAAAATGCTAATGAAAAAAATCAACGCTCTGAATAAACACAGAGACCGTTACTACAACTCAACATAGTGAAGATATCAGTTCTCCCCAGGTTTAGTGCCTATACAAGTTTAATACAATTTCAGGGGTGCCTGGGTGACTTAGTTGGTTAAGCGTCTGCCTTTGGCTCAGATCCTGATTCCAGGGTCCTGGGCTCCAGCCCTGCGTTGGTCCTCCTGCTCTGCAGAAAGCCTGCTTCTTCCTCTCCCTCAGCCCCTCCCCCCATCCAGCTAATTCTCTCTCTCTCTTTCTCTCTCTCTCTCAAGTAATTAAGTAAAATCTTCAGAAACAAAAAGTTTAACACAATTTCTATCAGAATCCCAGCCAGATTTTTGTGGATAAAAATGATATTCTGAAATTCATAGGAAAAGCAAGGGAACTAGAATAGCTACAGGAACTTTGAAAAATATTAAAGTAGGAGGAATCAGTCTAACCAATTTCAAGACATGATAGTATACACACACCTACATGCACAGAGTTGTAGATGGACTAGTCAAATGTCTCTTACAGTACTGAAGAATTGATTTACACACCCATGGTAACATCACACACTTACACTCTGTGGAGTCTTAATGTAGAAACACTGCATTTTTCCATGCACATTTCATCTAGTAGTTTCACTTAAATCCTTCACCTTCACCTGTAGTATCTGGTCTTTGATGTAATAAGGGCCCTATTCAAACTGCCCAGCACAAGTTGCCAGAGCACCTTATCTGCACGAGCTCGTCATCTGGATAGAAAACTCTAGATCTAGCTATGTTGATACTTTGGGAATTTTTATCTCAAGACTTAACTACACATTCTCATTACCATTAACACTTCTATTTTAAAAAATTTCTTGGGGCACTTGGGTGGCTCAGTCTTAAGCATGTGCCTTCAACTCAGATCATGCTCTGCATAGGGCTCCCTGCTCAGTGAAGAATCTGCTTCTCCCTCTGCCTCTGTGATCTTTCTCACTCTTGCTCTCTCTCAAATAAATAAATAAAATCTTTAAAAATTTTTCTTATAGGTACAGATTTGTGATCATTAAAAGAGTTCTTTACAGAATTTGCAGTTGAGTTCATGAAGTCATACCACCAAAAATTGTCACTGCATCTATATTTTCTGATCCCGTCTTAAACAACTCTGATGCTGTGGGGTGACTTAGAGAGGCAGACCAAACCAGCATGGAATTGCAGCCTTGACAGGTCACCTTCCCCAAACAGTAAGAGCATGGCAAGAGTTGACCCAAAGAAGGAAAATGAGAGAGTACTCCTTAGTGGGAGATAATTTGACAGTTTCAAAAATAAGGCAGTTCCCTCTTTTCAATTTTGGGAAGGAAAAAAGAAAAAACCTCACCTTAGATTCAGACATATATGGTAAAATTCATGTTCTCTGAATATTTGCTGAGAGGGGCATAGAGAGGGGCTCACTACAGTAAGTTGGGAATGTTTCTTTTTATTGTCTATGTGTGCAGGAAAATCCTTGAGCAGAAGGAAGCTGAAGGATGTCAGCAGGATGCTCAAAAGAAACGAGGGGCAGAGCTGGAAACGGGTCCTCTGAGGCCAGAGCGTGGAGACAGACTTGGGTGCACGCCTTCATACACAGCCGACTCTCCCACATCACTAAGATGGGCGCAGACTCGGCAATTCCCCCACCGGAGGATGAGGATGAGGTCCCCCACAGGGACCAGGAAGGCACGCTCCTTACTTTGTTAATGGGGCAGAAGGACTTCCACCCTCAAATCTACTACAGAGAAAATGGTTCGTGCCTGAGGAACATTTTCTAAGTAATGCCTGAGTGACTTCTCTGTGTTCTCTGTAATCAACCCCTCAGTTTCCCTTTGAAAATCCAACTCTTCCCAATTTTAGCCCATGTAGTGGGAGAAATGCAAAGGACCAGAGGGGCTGGCTTGGATTCGGGCAGATGACTGGGGGCTGCTGCTGGAAAGCTTGGGAAAGAAACTACAAGGGTTACATTTTGTCATCTTAGTGGCATCTGTCATGTTGACTGTTCATGTGTCACACACGTTCAGCCTTCCCACCTTGTCTGGGACAGGAGACTGGCTTGTCTAGGGTTGCCTTGGCGGAGGTAATTCATCTCTGCCCCATGTGTCTCTCATCCCCCTCCTGGAACCAGAGGGCCAGCCTGGACATGTTTTCATATGGGAATGGCTGGAGCACAAGAGTTAAGAGAAAGGGACAAGCATCTGGAGACCTAGGCTTGGAGCTGCCCCTGTCACTTCCGCCATATGCTTTTGGGTCAGGCGAGTCATGTGCCCAAGCCTGGTGAACCTCGCAAAGGGCATGGGTCAGAAGGGGGTGATGAAGTGGAGCAGGCAGCACAATCCATCCCTGAAGCACTTTCCACAGCAGCAACCACGGGCCTTTTCTATTTGCGGTAGTTATGGTTGCTGCAGTTTCCCACCACTCAAGGAGCCCCTGCCTTGGCAGAAAAGCCAGAGCAGAACTAGGAAATGGGAATGTGTGAGGATACCATGTGAGCACCTAGATCCAGCCATGCCTGAAGTTTTCAGTTATAGGGGTCTTAAGTTCCTTTGTCTCCTTAAGCCAGATTGAGATGCAGTTGGTTCCATCAACCACACCCAAGAATGCCAACTCCATGGCTCTATGGCTACGGCCATAACGTGGGATGGATGTATCATGTATTAATACACCTTGAAACCCTTTACCAGTCAAGACCAACGAACCCTTCTCTCCTCTCTCCCCGCCACTCCCCCTGTCAGTCTGCCTGCCCTTCTCCCTATCTATCTCTTCTAGCCTTTGTCATGGAACCCTGTCCCCGACCTGCTCTTCTTCTTGCTTCCCCAAAGCAAGAACATATGCCTGATTTATTATTGTTATTATTATTATTATTATTAAGTAAGCTCTACACCAACTCAGGACCCTGATAGCAAGAGTCTCATGCTCCACCAACACAGCCAGCTAGGCGCCCCATGGACCTACTTCTTTTTAAAGGGAAAGCTGCCAGGGGAGACCACCAAAAATGAAGGAAATCTACAGACTTTACCTTGGCTGTCTCTGCTCTCTGATTATGGATCCTAACTTCCCTGCTCACAGGGTCAGTGCTATGGATTGAATTGTGTCCCTCTCCCCCCACCGCCAACCCCCCACCAAATTGATATGTTGGAACTCTAAACCACCAGTGTTATGATATGGGACTTTTGGGATATAATTAGGTTTTAGATGAAGTCCTGAGAGTGAGCCCCCAGATAGGACTGGTCTCCTTACAAGAAAAGGATGAGACATCAGAGTTTCTTTGCCCTCTCCTTCTTTACCTCTCTCCCTCCCTCTTCTTCTCTCCCTCTCCCTCTCCTCCTCTCTCTTTCTTTCTCTGCCCTGTGAGAACACAGCAAGGAACAGATCACCCACTGGCCAGGAAGCAGGCTCTCACCAGGGACTGAATCTGTTGGCACCTTATCTTGGGCTTCTCATCCTCTAGAACTGTGAGAAATAACTTTCTGCTACTTATGCCACAGAGCTGGGATTTTGCTGTGGCTGCCCTTGACCAAGACAGTCATGCATACCCTTGACTTTCCCTCTCTTGCTTTGATTCCTAAGGAGAAAGCTCACCAACCCTCTCCCCACCCCCTGAGAAGCCTGCATTCTGACAACCTGGCTGGGGAAGGACCTGGATCCGAAGGTACTTGGCGTGGTTTTCCTCGGATCTTTGAAAAACAGCAACACTCTGAACTGAACATACTGAAAGTAAGGACATTTGGGTAAGCTACTGAGACTTGCTGGTCATTTCTGAGGTGCCTGGCTTGGCCAGCATCCTGGGGCCAGACAGAGAGGAGCCCCCCCAGGGGAAGAGACCTCAGAGAAAAACAGAGACAAGGAGCCCCTGGGAAGCACTCCAGGGGCTCTGAAGGGGCTTTGCCAACTCGTCTCCTCCTGCCTCTGCTTGCCCCTCTAGCATGAGAGCTGAGAACAAGGGACAGAAGAGAATCTGTGTTTATATGCATGACAGGGACTGTTGCTGGGAACACAGAGAAATGAAACTTAAGGCGTGCCTGGGTGGTTCAGTTGGTTAAGCATCTGTCTTAAGCCCAGGTCATGATCTCAGGGTCCTGCCTGAGATGGAGCCTTGTGTGCAGCTCCCTGCTCAGCTGGAAGTCTGCATCTCCCTCTCCCTCTGCTGCTCCCCCTGCTTGTGCTCTTTTGCTCACCCCCTCTCTCTCTCTCTTAAATACATAAAACCCTTAAAAAAAAAAAAGAAAGAAATGAAACTTAAAAATAAATAAATCTATGAAAATCAAAGTTCCATGGGTAGTGGGTTAAGTAGGACTCCCCCCAAATATTTACACCCACCTAGAACCTGGGAATGTGACCTCGAAATAGGGTCTTTGCAGATGTAATGGGTTAAGGACAGAGGTGAGGTCCTACTGGCTTCCAGGAGCCCTAAATCTGACAAGAGTGTCCTTATGAGGAGTGGAGAGGACACAAAGAGACATGCAGAGAAAGCCAGGTGAAGACTGAGGGAGGCACAGATGGGAGCCCTGCAGCCACCAGACAGGTGAACCCTAGGGTTGCTAGAATCTAGGAAGAGGCAGGAAGGGATCGAACCCAGAGCCTTGGGAGTAGCATAGTGCTGCTCACGGCTCCAAAGCAGCAAATACATTTCCATGTTGTTGTAAGTCCCCCAGTATGAGGCATTTTTTTAGGGCAGCCCTAGGAAACTAACACACCTGGTCTGGTGCTTTAAGTCCTCCTCCCAGAAATCCCAGCTCTGCCATTTATCTTCCCAGTGACCTTGGGAAGGTCACTACCTGAACATCCTCCTGAAAAATAACCATGTCCTCCACTGTAAAAATAACCGTGACTGCTATCAAGGACTAGGCGAGTTGGAGGACACGACAAAAGAACACAGAGGACTCTGTCAACTGCCCAGTGATATGTACACATTAGTTATTACACTCTTCCTTTAGGGCTATGCCCCAAGGTTTGAGGAAGCCTCTGTAAAGAAGAAAATTCTATGTATTCCAGATCATTGGACATAGCAGAACCCAGGTGAGATTATAAGAAGGCCGATTTAAGCTAAAAAGGAACATAGAATTCCTGCATGTGGACCCTGGGTTGCAGATTCTTTTGCAAGTGATCTTTGGAAGAAAAAACCTGTAAAGAAGTGAGGGGAGCTGGAAAGGGCAGGGGTAGAGCCAAGGCAGAGATGTCATTGCAGTCTGAGTTGATCCTCAGCCTTATGCACAGAGAGCTCTGATGCATGACCAGCCCTGCAGCGTTGCCTTTCAGGGGAGCTCTACTGTACCTCACCATCATTCATTTCTAACCTCAGACTAAGCAGATGTCCTCTGTAAGACCCTTAAAGGAACTGACTCCACTGGGAGATTTATCAGCTTATTCTTCACCCCTTTTCCTTCCTTCTGGTGGAATGCAGATGTGATGATTGAAGCTCAGCAGCCATTTTGGGCCTTGAGGTAAACTCGAGACAGAAGGCAAAAAGATAGGAGGAATTGGTCTAACTACATTTCTTGTATGTGAGAATAAACCCTCATCTATTCAAGCCACTTTTGTTTTGTTTTTTTGTTTTGTTTTGTTTTGTTTTTAAGATTTTATTTAGCCCCAAGCCCCCAAGATTAGGTTGTTTGCTCCTTCTAGGTGCTCCTGAAGCAGCCCAAATGTACCTCAGTGTTTTAATTATCACCCCACATTAAAAATTGCCCAATTGCTGGCTTATGTTTCCCTCCATGCTGTAAGCCCTTTGACAGCAATGGTTGTATATGATTCTTCTATCCACGATGCTGACACGTAACAGACATTTAATACATATTTATTGATTAAATGACAACTAAAATCAGACACAGAAGGGACCATTGAGTCACTTCATCTAGTGATTCCAACAAGGGCAATGCCACCTCCCAGGGAACATTTTGGAAATATGCAGAGGTGTTTTGGTTATCACAGGGTTTGGGGGTGCCCTACTAGAATTTGTGGGTAAGGGTTAGGTGCCGAATGATCTGTAACAGCTGGGACAGTCCTATTCCAGGAAGAATGAATTCCAATAAATCTTGCACAACGTTTTTTGTTTTTTTTTTTAGGATCTGGAAAGACACTTATGTAGGTTAATAACCTGCTTCTACTTATTTGAACCTAGACTCTTAACTTTGATTTACACAAACACAAAATATTTTTGTACAATTTTAACGTACCAGAATACACCAGGAATGCAACTGCTGTGCATATAAAGGAGAAATTATACTTTGCTTTTGTCTGGGTAGAAAAAAAGAATCGTGCACCATTGTGGAAAAAATGCATGAGAGCAACACGGCTCATGTTATCTGAGTGCCCCCCACCCAAATCTCCTCTTTATTTGCCTTTATAGCTGTCACAGTCACCATATTCTATCTGCCAGCAATTTCTGGGGTACAAGCCAGTCCAAAACAAAGTGGCAGAAAACAGCAGTCATTCTCCCCCATGCATCTCAGGTTGGCTGGGGTTTGGCCAATCTAGGCTGGGCTCAGCTGGGCGGTTCTGCTTCAAACTCGGTCTGCTGGGCCAGCAGATAGCTGAGAGGAGCTCTTCTTATGACCAGGGCAGAAGTACAAGAGGGCAAGTCCCACTGCATGACATGTTTCAAGCCTTATTTCAGTCTTGTCTGCTTTTTTTTTTTTTAATTTTTTATTTTTTATAAACATATATTTTTATCCCCAGGGGTACAAGTCTGTGAATTACCAGGTTTACACACTTCACAGCACTCACCAAAGCACATACCCTCCCCAATGTCCATAATCCCACCCCGTTCTCCCAAACCCCCTCCCCCCAGCAACCCTCAGTTTGTTTTGTGAGATTAAGAGTCACTTATGGTTTGTCTCCAGTCTTGTCTGCTTTTATGCCAGTTGGCCAAAGCAGGCCACGTTGGCAAGCCCAAAAATCAAAGGCTGGAAAATAAAAGTATTCTGCCCTGGAGGTGGAGGGATAGAGTGAATATTTTGGAGCAAAAGAATTGAATCCACCTTAGAGGAGTGATCCTACACTCATCTCCTAACTTAGCACTGATTTTAAAATGTCCTGTATAGGGTCACCTGGGTAGCTCAGTTAGTTGGGCGTCTGCCTTTGGCTTGGGCCCTGATCCCAGGGTTCTGGGATCGAGTTCCACATTGGGCTCTCTGCTCAGTAGGGAGCCTGCTTCTCCCTCTCTTTCTGTCCCTACCCTCAACCCCCACTTGTGCATGCTCTCTCTCTCATGGTCTCTGCCTCACATAAAGTCTTTAAAAAAATGTCCTTATAAGTAAAAAATTCAGTTTTGCCTTACTTTTCTTAAATCCAAGTGTCCTCATTATAAGAGAGCACATGCCTCTGACTACTTTGTTATATTGTAACAAGGAACTCATGCTAAGTATTTACATAGGAAACACATGCTTTATTATAAGTAACTCCCCTCTTATTTTAAAATATTTTACAGACGTGCCTCAGTGGCTCATTCAGTTAGGTGTCTGACTCTTTTTTTCTTTTTAAGATTTTTATTTATTTGTCAGAGAGAGAAAGAACACAAGCTAGGGGAGAGGCAGGCTCCCCACTGAGCAAGGAGCTTGACTTGGGACTCAATCCCAGGACCCGGGGGAGCACAACCCAAGCTGAAGGCAGATGCTTAACTGACTGAGCCACCCAGGCATCCCAGGTGTCTGACTCTTGATCTCAGCTCAGGTCTTGACCTCAAGGTCGTGAGTTCAAGTTCCATGTTGGGCTCTGCAGTGGGTATGAAGCCTACTTAAAATAAAAAAAGAAAGAAAAAAATTTATATTTTATTTAAAAGTGGGCCCTTAGGTAGATTATATTATGTATGAATTTTGTTTCACAAGAACCAGGGGCATCTATGAAGCCTTCCTTACAGAGAGAGGACAAAGGGAAAAGGTTGGGACCACAGAGGTGATGCAATATTGTCCAGGCGGGTGAAGGGCAGACACTCCAGCTGAGTCACAAAGACCTTCTTTCGAATCCTGCCAGATGATCTACAAATGAATTATGTAAGCTCAGACAGGCTGTTTAACATTTCTGAGGCTTTCTCAGATGTACTATGGGGATAATAATACAAGTCTTCCAGCTTGCAGAAAGAATGGGATGAGATCATGCATGGGACAGTCAGGATCCTGGCGGGAAACAGAGGACATACTCCAGGAGGGAGGTGGAGGTGGAGGGGAGTTTTATAAGGGGTCTGTTCACCAGCTTGGGGGCCGAGTTCCCTTCCTCTCCCCAGGGACTGTGCATTCTCTTAGAGCTATTAGCAGCAGGGAGCTGTTCCTGCCCCGGGTCTCTAGGGCAGAGGGGAGACATGTAAGGGGCAGCTTTAAAAGAGCCATGACCTTCAGCGCAAGACCTCAGTCAACCATGACTAGCCTGCAGGGAAGAAGCTGGGGGGTAAATACTCCAACCTCACCCTCCTTCTTTGGGCCCTAGAGCTTTCATCTCTCAGTGGCTCCTACTGGCAAAAACCACCGGAGTTGAGATACCGGGGTGCCTGTTGACGGCATCCATGGAAGTCGGCCTGCCAGAGTGTAGCGCTGGAGCGGAAATGTGGAAATCAGACCTGGATGGACAATGAGAAGATGCCCAGCATGAAAAACACTCAACACAGCCCCTGGCAAGCTTTGTAGGTGGACTACAAGGACTTTATAAGTGGTAGTACTGTTAGAGGGACACTCACACGTACACACATACATGCATGAGAAACGCAAATACCTCCCCAAGTTATGAATAGAATCTCCACCTGAAGCTACCTGATCTTGGAGGGGAGGGAAAAAACTCTTTTTATTCTACCATCGTGGATGCTCCCGCTCACGTCCCATATATCAGACTAACAAAAGACCCTAGCACACTAGCAAGAGAAAAAAACCAGCAGAAGTCCATTAGCAGGTGTGTTTAGCTTAGGCTGGGGAGCTCAGAGATAAGTATCTCAAAGGGCTGGCTGGAAATGGGGCTTAGATGGCAACTTCACAAAGGAACGGTGTATTTTTAGGACATGACAAGACAAAGGAAAAGGACTTTGAGCTTCTTAAACTGGGAAAAGGCAAGGTACATGGGAAACCTAATGGTAAGGAAGGGTCTAGAATTGTCTGCAGTGATTAGCTTCCCTCCTTGTAGGTGTGGATTGGGGGAGGGGGTGGCATCTTTACATATTATGTCCTGTTTTTAGGCAAATATAGGGGGAATGCAGAGGGCTCTTCTTAAATCTGCATTCTTTCATTGCCTTCAGCTCAAAATCAGCCTTATGCCAAAGCTCCACATTTGGAAGTGGCCTATTCTGCTACCTTTCAACCTCTTCAAGTCCCAGTCAAAGGCTTTTTTTTCTTTTTTATGCATTCTTCTACAGATTGTGCCAAATTTCTGCATCAACAATGACAACTTGAATTCTCTGAGCCACCGGTGTTTGAAACTTAAAGATAATATCCGTCCTTGAAACATATCAAGGGGTCTGCTGTCCAGAAAAAACAAGCATCCTGTTAGCTAGAGATTCCAGGAACTATGCATTTCCAACTCCTCACATGCAGCACGGATAATAACTGTGCACAGAGATGTTAACTCGCTTAGAAACTATGCTAGGGGGCGGGGGGCACCTGGGTGGCTCAGTCCTTTAAGCATCCGCCTTCAGCTCAGGTCATGATCCCTGGGTACCGGGATTGAGCCCTGCATTCAGGCTCCCTGATCAGCAAGGAGCCTGCTTCTCCCTCTCCCACTGCCTGCTGCTCTCCCTACTTCTGCTCTCTCTCTCTGTCAAATAAATAAATACAATCTTTAAAAAAATATAAAAGGAAAAGGAAAGAAACTATTCTAAGGGCGGTAGTGACCTTGGTTTAAACCAGTACCTTGGTTTAAATACAGTTCCTGATTACCTTTGAGTAGTGCAATTTAAAACAAACACTTGAAGGATAGAATAGCTTTCTGGTTGGGTCCCAAAGCCACACCGAGATAAAAGGCAGTCTTATTTGTCCTGACAGGCATTCAGGCATAAGCATCTTTGAATCTGGTTAAACCAGTTCCCTGGCAGCCAAGGCATCAGCCCTGGATGTTTATACAACGGGGAGAAGCAGGGTTACCCTGCTTTTTCTGCTCTTCCCTCAAGCCTCTGTAGTTTCAGAAGCCTGAACTGTCAGGTGGGAATTGTGTAATGGAGCTGAGGCACAGACAGGCTTCGTGGAGTCAAAGGAAAAATGAACACATCTCTTTGTATACAAAGTAGCCTTGCTGCTGCTTTTTGATTTCACATGCTTTCAATTTTTAGGGCTAAAAAACCCACAGGCTGAATGAAGCAGCAGCTATGGACGGCCATGTTTGCATTTCACGGGCTGGAACCTGGCGTCAGGATTGGAAACAAATACCTTTTTTTTTTTTTTTTTTAAGATTTTGTTTATTTATTTGACAAAATCACAAGTAGGCAGAGAGGCAAGCGGGAGGGGGGGTGGAAGCAGGCTCCCCGCCAAGCCGAGAGCACCATGTGGGTCTCAATCCCAGGACCTTGAGATCATGACCTGAGCCAAAGGCAAAGGCTTTAACCCACTGAGCCATTCAGGCGCCCCAGAAACAAATACCTTTTGAGATGTCATTTCATTTATCAGAGGATCAGTTTTGGATAAATCTCTTCTATCCAGTGACCTCAGGTGCGTTTTCCTCTCAACCCCAAGTCAAGCCCATGTCACACACCATGAAAAGCTTTAAGATAGTCTTTTGATTCCAAATCTGTGGCTGATGCCCTCAGAAAGATGTTTTCAAATCCATATATTTGCATGTGCACATACTCTCTTTATGCAATAGTCCAAACCCATAAACACAGACATAGTTTTATTTCATCTAAAGCAGAAAATCCAGAAATACTGTTAATATACACAGACAGATGCTTGGATAGAAACCCAATTTATAACTACCAGAATTTATTTTTCAATATTTGATGTATTTATTTGACAGAGAGAGCGCGCAAGCAGGAAGAGCAGGAGAGGGAGAAGCAGCCTCCCAGCTGAGCCAGGAGCCTGATGTGGGGCTCCATCCCAGGACCCAGAGATCATGACCTGAGCTGGAGGCAGATGCTTAAAGGACTGAACCACCCAGGCACCCCTAACTACCAGAATTTGTACCACACCTTTCACACACACACACAAAATATATCTTAAATGTCCTTGTTACAAACCCCTGAAGTCACCATTAGCTGATATATTTCACATGTGGCCAGAAGGCTGTTTTGGGGAGATTTCAAGTTCTATCCAAGGACACAGAGATAATAAGGGGCAGAACCAGGACTTAGATACAGGTCTATTCCAATTTAAAATTCTTAGTCAAAAGAGAATTGTGGCATGCTTTCCATTTATTGAAGATAAGCGATATTAGAACATAAGTAAGTTTAGAGTATTTTGAAATGACAAAAGTCAAATCTATTGCATTACTTGGTGTTAGAATAAAAACTCTAAAGCTTAAGGATTTACTTTCTCAAAGAACTCTTTACATGGATTTTGAAACAGGCTAAAAACTTACTGAATAAAATGATTCTGATTAATAATGCAGTTTGCTTAGATAAATTCATTTTTGTTATATACTTTCACTGTTCAATCCATGAGCCCACTTAATATTTAGGGATCTTCCTATGAAAAGCACTGAATAATAGCAAAATAGCTCACAGCAAAGAATGACAGCTCACAAAAGTGAAATACAGCTTTGTTGTAAGCTAAGAATTTTATTCTTGAGATTTTAGGCTTAATGAATATCATTCATGACAATATTCTTTTGATATTGTGATAGATTAGTACATTTGCCTAATGAAAACCAACTCATCATTATCATCCATCCTTTATCATCATCATCATTGAAAAGGAGAGCTAACTTGGAAAAAGTCTTTGATAAAGAAGATGGGACAAAAATTAAGTTTTCAAAGAAATGGGGGGTATCTAACCACCGTCTGCATAGACAAGACTATTTTTTCATTTGTGAACTGAGTTCCTGCTGCCACAGCTCTCCGGATCCTTTGGGACTTCCTCTCCCACCATGATGAATTCTTCAATAAAAATGAAATCTCTTTTATCTAACCCTTGATGTAAATGCAATATGAAATGTGCAGAGTCATCTATGAAATATTCTTGTCAAAAATGTTTAACCTGAACCTAGTCAAGCTTTCAGATCTCACCTTCAGGTTATAGAAAATACAGAGGAGAGATCAAGCCAAACAGTAGGAGGAAATAATGAGATAAATTCAGAAGGGAGGATATTCCAAAAGTTACTGTTGTGGGGAAAGTGAAGGAACTGTTCTGTATTCTGTATTAGAAGATGGGACAAACAAAGACAATGAATAAAACTTGACTGGATCCCAACTCAAGGAAATTTAGCTGGAGAATTTTGTATTTGGCCAATAATTGAAGATATTTGAATGTTGTTGGTATAAGAGACAACAGACACTTGTTGATTTTCTTCAGAGAGATGGTGTTGTGGTAAATAGTATGGCTTTACTCTCTTTCTCCTTCAGTATGGTCTCTCCACGTAATTAACGTGGTGGACTCTGGGGAGTTGGATATCTTACATGGGTGACTTCCCAGGATGAGGGTGGAGGCCAAGCCCCATACTGGTAGAGCTTTACTTTCACTCCATTTTGATGTTCAAAGCAGTTGCAAGGCCAGCTCAGACTAAAAAGGAGAGGCGAACAGCACTTCCTGATGGGTGGACTAGCGCATGCTTACAAAGTGGTAAGGAACTAATGGCAACCATCTTTGGAGACAGTCTACTCTCCACCTCCAAAAAATACATCAAGTGCTGGAAACAAAAGCCACACCTCCACAGTCCAAGAGAAATCTAGACATTTGCTTCTATTAGAAATAATATGTTGAGAGCTCAAGCCAAAGGCAGTTAAGCATTTAATTTGCAAAGCATTTACTCTCTCTCCCTTGTATGCAAGGAATTTACAAGCTAAGAGGCAAAGGTAGGAAAGTGCAAGTGTAAGACACACAAAGATTAGAACGTTATTCTCTAGAAAATATTTGATTTTAGTCCTATTATCATTTTCGGGTTTTTCTTTTCTCTTTGAGCAGTCCTTGTAGTGAGAATCCAAGAGTTGAAAATATATTTTACTGATTTTTGTAGTCCTACTAGCTTTTAGAGAATTTCACATACAGAGTACCTGACAAATGTTTGTTGAATTCAATGAGTGATTTATATTTATTATACACACTATTATCCAGCCAGGAGCTGGGGTTTTAGGAAATGAAAAAGAGCCAGAGCAAATTCATGTATCTGCCAATGTTGAGAAGTGAGCCATCCTGGTTCACAACTCATTGTTCACCATGAACCCAGCAATAAGCAAGAAGGTATTTCAGTAGTCAAAATAATTATTATAAATCCAGTTGCAAAGTTTCGCATGTTAAGAAAAAAGCCTTTCAAACCTTACTTCAGAAGATCTTATGATGATCTTCCTCTTCCATTAGGCATATGACTATATATTTGGAGATAGAGCCTTTAAAGAAGTAATTAAGGGGGGCGCCTGGGTGGCTCAGTGGGTTAAGCCACTGCCTTCGGCTCAGGTCATGATCTCAGGGTCCTGGGATCAAGTCCCGCATCGGGCTCTCTGCTCAGCAGGGAGCCTGCTTCCTCCTCTCTCTCTCTGCCTGCCTCTCTGCCTACTTGTAATCTCTCTCTGTCAAATAAATAAATAAAATCTTAAAAAAAAAAAAAATTAAAAAAAAAAAAAAAAGAAGTAATTAAGGTTAAAGGAGGCCATATGAGTGGACCTAATCCAACAGGGCTGGTGTCCTTATAAGAAGAAGAAGAGAAGCACCTGGGTGGCTCATTTGGGTTAAGTGTCTGCCTTCAGCTCAGGTTATGAGTCCTGGGTTCAAGGTCCTCTCAGGAGGGAGTCTGCTCCTCCCTCTCCCTCTGCTCATCCCCTGTCCCCTCACCCCTGTTAGTGAGTGCTGTCTCACAAATAAATCAATAAAGAAGAAACCCCAGGATGAGTGCACAGAGAAAAGGCCATGTGAGGACATAAGGCTTTCCATAACCAGAGGCATGCCTCACCAGACTCCAATCCTGCCAGCACCTTTATCTTGGCCTCCCAGCCTCCAGAACTATGAGAAAATAAATTTCCACTGGTTAAGCCACTCAGTCTTGTCATGGTAGCTGGAGCACATTAATAAAGGCTGGCAAACACAGCATGCAGATCAATATGCTCCCATATGAAAGCTTATTTTATAAAAAAATGAAATAATTGAAGCATATGGAAAGTAACAGAGAATATTAAAAAAAATTCCCTACGACTCAGATTTTAACAAAGGTGGACAGTCTGTATTTGCTTCAGATCATTTAGAAATAAATTTTATACTTCACGTGTGTTTGGTGCCCTTTAGATCTGCTTCCAGACTCTCCTAGCCCTCACAACTCTTCTGAAGTTAGAAAGACCATTCTGTTTTAACAAGACTGATTTTCATTTTAGAAAAGTTTTATATAAATGGAATCTTACAGTATGCTCTGTTTCCAGCTTCTTTCAGTTAGCATAATGATTCTGAAATTCATCCAAGGTGCTGTGTGTACCAATAGACCGTTCCCTTTTGTTTTATGGACATTTTTTTTTTTTTTTGGGCATATCACCTTTTGGTGAATTTTTATTTCCAGTTTGGGGTATTACAAAAAAGGCTGCTCTGAATATTTCTATGTGGCTGTCTGTTTTTGTTTGTGCAGTAAGGATAAAGCCTGGGTGGCACGATAGGTAGATGTTTAACTACACCCATGGTTTTTATTTGCATTTCCCTGATGACAATCCTGAGCCCCTTTTCAGGTGCTCATTGGCCATTGACATATACCTTCTTTGGTGAAGGGTCTGCTTAAATCATTTGTTCATTTCTTAATTGGGTAATTTTACTTCTTGAGTAGTATAATCTCTTTATGTATTCTGGATTTCTGGATACAGCTCTTTTATTGGATATGTTTGCCAAGTATTTTCTCCCAGTTTGTGGCCGGAAATTTCATTTTCTTAAGTATGTGTTAAAGTGTACAAGTTTCTGATGAAGACCAATTTCTCAAATTTTTTCTTTTATGGTTTGTGCCATTTCTGCTCTGAGAAGTCTTCTATTAATGCAAGGTCACTAAGGTTTTCTCCTACAAGTTTCAGCTCTTGATTTAGGTCTATATATGGGGAGAAGGTGAAGGTTTGCTGTGTGTGTGTGTGTGTGTGTGTGTGTGTATGTGTGTGTGTGTGTGTGTGTGTCACATCCTGGTCACGTAACCGATTTCTGAGGGAAAGTATAGAAGGCAGAATAGCTCCCCCAAAATGCCCATGTCCTGCTCTTCAGAACTTGTGAACACGTTATATGGCCGAGGGGAGTTAAAGCTGCAGATGGAATTAAGGTTGTCTATCAGCAGGCCTTAAAATAGGGAAAAAACCTAGATCATCCGCATGGATCCAATGTAATCACAAGGGTCCTTAAAAATGCAAGGGGGGGTGTGCAGAATTCAGTGTCAGAGCTATGTGATGAGAAAAGAATTCAACCTCTTGTTGCTGCCTTTGTGGATGGGAGGAAGAGGGCTACAAGCCAAAGAATGTGTGAGGCCTCAAGAAACTGGCCATGGTAGGAAAACAGATTCTCCCCTGGAGCCTCCAGAAAGGAACGCAGTCCTGCTCACACCGTGATTTTAGCCCTAGCCCAGTGAAACATATCAGATTTCGAACCTGCAGAACTGATCTGTATTGGTTTTGAGTCACTAAAGTTCATGGTAATTTATTACAGCAGCAATAGGAAACTAATACAGATCTCTGAGACTTTTCAACAGTATGATGTTTGCTGTAGGGTTTCTGTGGATATGTTGTCTGTTTGCTCTTGTAGTCCTTCCAGTTTATGTCTGACGTGTATTTTTAACTCTAATATTTGCTCTGAGCCCTGTCAGCTCTCATCTTATTTCCTCCCGTTGCTTGCTTATCTAAACTGAGCTTTCCCAACATTGATGTTCGTCTTCTTTCTTGAGCTTCTATCATTCCTCAATTCCTTCATAATTTTTAAAAATATTAGATCAGTTTTCCTCTACTTTACGAATGTTTGGGATCTTCGCTCTCCATGCGTATGCTATACAGACCGTTATCTTTCTTTTTTAGAGCACGGTGTTAAGATGTGGTTGTGTTTAAGAAGGATTTCCCTGTCTTTTTAGAAGATTCCTGTGTAGGAGGTGAGGTGGGGCAGGATAGTTTCCTAATTTTGTGGTCTGAGGGTTCTCCCTGCAGTTACTGTGCAGAGGGAGGACATGGTTTTCTGTGTACCGCGTTAGTACTTTCTATATTCGGTCTCACTGCATCCCCTCTTCAAACAGTGTCAGAACCTTCTCTCCTATACACCCCCCCCCCCAATTTCCCTCCCTTGCCAATCTGTGCTCTACACCTGATCATTTCCCTCAGGGCAGTTGCATGTGCTCTTCTGGGCTACTGCTGGGACCTCTGCAGAGTGGGTTGCCCTAGCACCCTCAGACCTTTCTGTGGGCTCCTATTCCTAGCTGCCAACTGAATGCTGAATAGCCCTGTTCTGACTGTGGTTTTGGAGCCAGACACTAAAAGTCCCCTTGCTTTGCTTCTGCTTACTCTTCGAAAGCCGTTCTTCCCAAGTGATCTTACTGCGACTGATGGTTTCAGCCCAAACTGCTCAGATTCTGGGATTCACAGGGTTACCTCTCAACCATCTAATTTTAGCAAAGATGGTTATTTTATTTTAGTTTTTTTTCTATAAGATAGCACACCTGGGGGTTCGGGGAGAGGAAAAAACCACTCGCTGCTGCTACCATCGTATCTCCTAAAACTGATTTTTTATTTTTAAATGATTTGTATTTTTCTATTTATATTATAATGCCCAGGATAGGGCGACAATGCCACAACAATACATAAATTCCAGACTTTGGAGACGCAAAAGAAACACTTATTCCTTGCTCACATCACAGTCCACACAGCATGCTCCCCTGGAAGTCTCCCAAGCTGTGACCAACAGGCCTCGGCTGCCTGCATTCTGCCAATTCTTTGTATACACGCAAACAAGAAGAGAAGAGAGTGGTCAATCATGACCACTGCAGGGGAGGGCAGTGAGTTTTATTGCCAGGTCCGGAAGTCACATCGATCACTTGTCCCCACATCTCACTGGCCAGCACTCAGTCATGACAGACGAGCCATGACAGAGGCTGGCAGAGGTAGAGCGACCACAACTCTGTACCATTGCCCAAGCAACTCTGGGAGCAAAAACAGACTGTAAAACGTAAGACCTTATCTCTTCATGCGTCTGTAAAAGGATTTCAGATGTAATGTGATAAAAGAACACTTGCTGTTTTTAATAAGGTTTTAATTCCATCAGTACAGAACTTTAAATAAAAAAAAAATTGTGACTCAAACTGTTTTCAAGTCTGCAAAAAACCTACCACAGGTTTTCCACAGCTGCCAATTGCTGACAAATTTGGGGGAGAATAAGAAAGCATATAATTAAACAAAAGCAAAATGTCTCCAATTATAAAGGTTCCACTTAAATAAGGCTTTTGAAATTTTAAAGAATTAAATTATACCACTAATATACAGGGGAAATGATGGTTTGATGTCATTTATAAACATAAATGTGTTCACAAACATTCTAAATATTCAATATATATACTTTAGGAGAACCGTGACCTTAAGACAATGATTTTTATTACTTTTAGTCTACTAAGTTTGACACTATAAATATACTCACTGAAAAATTTAACACAGTATTTAAATAAGAATCAATTTCATGAAAATTTACAAAATATAACCAATATATTCTGACTTATGATCATATCTTAAATATTTCAACTTTACTCTTCTAGCCTGGGTCAAGCCATTTAAAAAATAGTTCCACACTATTTTTAACTTCAGGATATAAAACAGTAGGAATTTACTAAGTTTTCCATTATAAAAATTAATAGAGCAATTCTCAAAATACCAAAAAAACTGTTTTACAAAAGCAGTACCCACATCATAACAACTTATTTCTTTTAGAACACATCTTCAAAAGGCACATTTTAATTACAAGTATTTATCTAAAGATGGTAGCTGCATTTTGAATTTCCAGTCAATTTCCCATGCTCTCAGCATGAAGATGGCGGAAGTTCGGGGGAGGCAGAAGAACACAGGTGTCCAGTGGGGCTGTACTGAAGGCGGCAGTGTTCTCACTTGCCGCATCCATGGAGACCGGGAGAAAGGTGAAGGAAGAGGGATCTGCAGACCTGTCTTCTGTCCTAATTATCCTTCATGAAATACTTTTTACCAAAAATACTTAATTAAAAAAGAAAAAATTACAAGACAGAGAGCTAAAAAACCAAAAGGCCCAGACCACAAATGCCAGGTTAGTCTGAGTGGTGATGTTACTTGTTTGGGCCTAAAGGAAAAGAATGAAGCTTCTAGTTCCTTGCAATCACATCTTCATACTCGGCTTGTCTCAATTTAAATCACTTGGTGAGTTAAAGGTGCTACAAAGTCCTACAAAGTCCTAGGATGTCTGGCATATTAATTTTCAAAATCAAATTATAAATGACTTCATGGTTATCTCTGTCACGTTCCCCTTTACTTAGGGCTGATATTCTAAAGTTGACCGTTCATTATAATAACATGGTGATTTCAAGTACTCTACAATATGACTGTTATTTTTAAGGACTTATGCCCTAGGACCCCAAAATGCAATCCAATATATACTTTGGGGTTTGGTTTACTTTTCGGTAAAGTTAATACTAACTGAACTACTAAACTGAGTAAGATCAGTACTCTAAAGTACTAATAGATTAAGTATTTGATCCCATGCAAGAAACAAAAGGGACTTCTAATGCTATTTTGGAATTTCAAAATATTAGAGATCTGCCTTAATTTCCTCTTAGTCCCCTCCAGTCTCAGCTGAGTGTTTCCATTTTTTTTCTAAAGGGAGAATATCTTTAGATTTGTTTCCTTACTATTATAAAATAATTGACCAAAAATATTCTGAAGTACAGAAAATAAAATGGTCACCTTCTACTCAACCAAAATATAACTTTCTGGTCCCTAATAGCAATGGTCACTTTAGGAACACTTATTCAAGTTCTAAAATAGCAGCTTTTTCAATTAAGGCAACATTGCTCTATTCTTACCTGTTTTTTCTATTAACCACTTATTAAAACTCACAAGAGCAGTTTCACCCTCACAGGCCTTTTATAATGTAAGAAGAGTGAACATGAACATCCTTCTCAATGTTTAAAAAGAATATAAAAAGTTATTCAAAGTTAACAAATACCTTACTTTTCTACTTGGATTCTAAAGTAATTACAGTCATTTCAGAATATGTAAACCAAGAAATTACCTTTTAAACTAACATCAACAACATAAAATACAATTTTTCTACAAAAATACAATATAGGCGACCTATCACTTCTTCCCTGAAATAGAAATTTAATATTTGGACAAAAAAGCTGTAAACTTTTGATTACATTCAAAAGATAACCTTTTAAAGACTTACATTATTTGAGGTTTTGGCAATGGGAGCTCTTAACAGATTTGCATTACTGTATTGTTTTAACAACATAATAATGTCGAACGGTTTGCTTCTTTTACTCTTACATCTGCTACCAGGAGGAAAAGAATGGCTTCCTGCAGTGGACAGTCTGGGTGAAAGAACTGCTCGAATGGACAATCCGACCGTGATTTCTACCTTGACTGCGTTCCACATTCACACAGGGCATTTGTACGAGCTGAACAGGACTCTTCCCGTCCTTCAGTGCCTGAGTAAGATTTAAGATCTGTGGAAAGAGATATTTTCACTAGTTCATAAGACAAAAACCTTCATTCAGTTCACTGACATTATTTTAACCATTTATTCATAACTAGAGTTTTTATTCCATCCCATATTTCAGCCCAACAGACTGAATAAAGTACATGGTTTCACATTCTCCATATGACATAGAAGCTAAACGTAGACTGGTCCAAGTTGTCTCCTTTTTCCACAATTAGGCTATTGTTGATAGTGCTGCTATAAACATCAGGGTGCATGTAACCCTTCAAACCCTTCAAGTCATGCATTTTTGTATTCTTTGTGTAAATACCTAGGAGTGCAATTGCTGGATCATAGCATAGTTCTATTTTTAACTTTTTAAGGATCCTCCATACTGTTTTCCAGAGTGGCTGCACTGGTTTGCATTCCCACCAGCAGTGTATGGCCACCACTGATGAATGGGTAAAGAAGATGTGGAATATATACATACAGAAGAGTATTACTCAGCCATAAGAAAAAATGGAATCTTGCCACTTGCAAAGATGTGGATGGAGCTAGAGAGCATTATGCTAAGTGAAATAAGTCAGAGAAAGACAACATGTAATTTCACTCAAAAGTAGAATGTAAGAAATTTCACTCATATGTAGAATTTAAGAAATAAGTGATCATAGGCGAAAAGGAGAGAGGCAAACCAAGAAACAGACTCTTAACTATAGAGAACAAACTGATAGTTACCAGAGGGGAAGTGGAGGGTGATGAGGGAAACAGGTGATGGGATTAAGGAGTGAACTTGTGATGTGTTATATGGAAGTGCCGAATCACTCAGCTGTACACCTAAAACTAATATTACACTGTATGTTAAGTGGAATTTAATAGAAACTTTAAAAAAGTCTGCTTTTAACTACATACTTGCCTTCATAAACTCATTCAGAAACAAAAAAATTATTGCATGCCTACTACGTGCTAGGCTTTAAGTGCTGGGGCCATATCAGTAAAAAACAAACAAAACCCCTGCTTCCATAGAGCTTACATTTTAGCAGGGAGAGGAGTCAATAAGCACAAATCACTAAATGATTCCAAGCATTACAGGGTAAAAGTGCGATGGAAAAGCATGATGAAAGCCAAGGGAGTTAAAAATTTAGGGAAGCTAGCCATTTAAAATAAAGTTTCATTTAAGAGTTTATACTCTTATATGGAAAAAATTAAACTAGGAAGATTAAAATATATTACATTCCATGTTTAAACATACTCTCAGAATTGCTACTTGAGCACATAAATAAGGTATAAAACTTAATGCAGAGCTTACAGCCTATTCTACTCTGTTCAGATAAAATAAAATTTTAATAATTCATTTTCTTTTTTTCTGCATATCAGATAAAAAACTCCCCTTTGTTATATACTTTAGAAACAAAGATGCTCCTTCGGGTATTTGAAAATATCTAATATATGGATAGTATACATTTTAGTGGTTCTTGTAAAGATTATTTAATGGTGATAGCATAAAGGTTTCAACATAAAGCCATACTAATAAATAAAATTCAAATACTTGGAATAGAATAAAACTGGATGGTTTAGATTCTAGAAAATCTGAAGTATTTAACAACTCAGGAAAATAAATCTTTACTATCTACAGTAGTTACTCATTGTATTTATGTTTTAGGATCCCTTTTAAGTTCTTGCCTTAAAATCTTCTAGGCTGGCTATACTTGGATAATTCACAAAAAGTGTGAATTCACAAAATTCACACTTATAAGCATTGTCTTTATCACGAAAATAAAAACCAGCATGGCTGAGGAATGAAATGTTCTGGTTAATTTCTTCTTCTGGTTTTTTAAAAATTGAATTCTAAAAATGTTATTCTAAATACACTAATTTTTTTTAAAGATTTTATTTATTATTTATTTGAGAGAGAGAGCATGAGAGGGGAGAAGGTCAGAGGGAGAAGCAGACTCCGCAAGGAGCTGGGAGCCGGATGTGGGACTCCATCCTGACACTCCAGGATCATGACCTGAGCTGAAGGCAGCCGCCTAATCAACTGAGCCACCCAGGTGCCCCTAAATACACTAATTTAAGTAGTATCTAGTATTTTCCTGACTCTGAAGACCTGATTGTTATAGAGCATCTGGAAAACAGAATGGTATAAAGAAAATGAAAGCCATTCTACAAGCTTAACAATCTTTAAACACATAATAGCAAAAATCACTCAGTCCTAAAGCTATCCTAAATATTAATGATTCTTTGAAAGTTGAGAAGACACTTGATGATCTAGCATTTATTTATTAAAGAAACATCTACAGAGCATGTACTGTGTTGGGGCAGAGAGAAGACTATACAGGAGAAAAAAAAACACACTGAAGTATACATATTCTAGAAACACACATTACACATATTCTAGAAACAGCCATATGAACAAATAACTGGAATGAAAAGCGATGAACAACAAAGGACCCTATACTGACTTAAAATCTGATTCCCTCCCTAACATATCACCCATTTTTTCATTTGAGAGAACAAACAAATCTATTGTTGTGTATTTAAATCAGAGAAGACTATTTTTAGAAATAGCCTAAACACTGCAGGCAAGGAGAAACACTCTAGTCTCCATGGATGCCACATTTGAGAACTGGGTAGGGATGCGGTGGTTAGGCCAAAGGCAGGTTATATACACTCACAAACTTCCACATACAGACTTTGTTCTCTCTTAGACTAGTTCACTGGTCCTCAAACTTTACTAATTTACTTTAGGACATAAAGTAGTATCTAACTTTTCAGACATCCTTTTTAAAAAAAACCGCTAAAACCAAAAAGAAAGATACACACACACACACACACACACACATACATATGCATATATAAATAAATATACATATATACATACATATGTAATCATGTACATGGTCAGGATACCTTATTCTTTTTCGCTATCAGAAAGACAAAACCAAATTAAAATTTTTTTAAAAAGCAAAATCAAATTAAAACATATAATCGAGGCATCATTTATCTTTTTCTTCCCCCAGATCTTGAGTTTGTCATTTTTTATCTTATTGCATTTGTGAATGAGACAGGATCTGAGTAAGTAAACCTAAAATAGCAGATAGCCTCTGGTCTAACTTTGTGACAGACTTCAGAACTGGAATGTCTCCGTATCTTTCCAGACAAATATTTTAAAATTTATATTTAAATCCCTCAGGTACTTTAATCTACAATTAAAACTGACACAATTATTTACAGCTTTCCCTTAAAAAGAATTCCTATGATAAGATATATCTTTAGGGATAAGAGAATTCTTGAAGATGGAGCATACTAATAAATCAATTTTGTTTCAAGCAAAAGGGTTAACTTAGGGCATAATTATCTATGCCAGAAAATTTAGTTCAACTATAGTTTGGGATGGTAACTCTTCAATATAATTATAGTCACTGATCACCAGAGCCCTTCATACATGCCTGCATTACCTACTTCACCTCCCTCCAAAGCTCCCTGGCTTCAGCCGCCTCATCTGCTGAGCAAATCTGCACCTCACTGTCCAGCCTCACCTTTTGCAGTCGTCCTTAATCTTTGTTTGGGTTGGAGACTCCTTTTGCTGATACATAAATCCTACTGCCTACCCCCACCCCAAAATGCACATATAAACAGAATTTAGCACAAGTTCAGGGAGTTCACAAAAGCAACACTGGAGGTGCCCTCTCCAGAAATATTAGTCTCATCACAACGTTTCTGAATGGTAATTTCTCAGGGCTCCAAACCCTTCCACATGGAATCTGTATTCTGGCACTGACGGCCTACAAGATCTAGCTGTGGCCTATTTTTCCAGGCATTTCGCTTACTATTTAAAACTTATGATTCCAGCAAAGGACCACATAAATACAATGGAGCACAGAGAGGTATAATAATCCATCTCTTTTCCATGACTCCTGGCCTCCTTCTCATAGCTCATGCTCTAGGAAAGAAGGAACTGGGTTTTGCTCATGGTTTTATTTCTATCACTAGAACACTTTCTGGCAATAAATATTTGGTGAATCAACGCTTATCTAATTTAATTATATGTATTTGTTAAAGTTACACTTCTTTGCCCCAGGTATGCAGCATATAGCTACCTTAAATTAACTGCATACTTTAGGAAGAAAAAGACAGTGTTTACAATAATTTGTTTGTAATATTTACAAAATTATTTACAATAATTTATTTTAATGTCAAGTCTTCCTTTTGGAATCTAAATAGTACTAAGAGAGTGTGGAAGGACCAGACATTGTCGGTAGGTCAGCCAGCCTGCAGGTCCACACCAGCAGACCCAACACCTTGTATCTCTAAGTAAAGAAGATATAAAGGATGACAGGACTGAGTTACAATTAGTACTTTTATGCCTCAGTCACTGCTCAGCTTTGGTGACATGGTGATTCACTGACTGCTCCGGGAAAGGCCAAACACATTCTGTGAGAAAAATCAACATGCGACAGAACCTGGTACTGAAACAGCCAAGCAAGTAGATTTGAGGAGGAAAAATACAGTAACACTCAGGAAAAGAGTTATCAAAATGAGGACAAAGAATTCAAAGGAGAGGGAAACTGGCTAACAAACGATATACAAAAAGTTCAAAAAATAATTAATTTAGAACAAGAGGAAAGCCACTATTGAAATCCATTTCATTTTTAATCATATGCGCTATTTTGGTTCAGCATAAAAGAACTGCATCTTTGGGTCACCATGGAGAAAAAAGTTAACAACTGTTTCAAAGAAAGATTTTTTTCTTAATGAAAAAGATCACAATAATATTAACTTACCTGACCTCTCATCACAGACATCTGACTTTCAAAAGTGGCTTTGTTAAATTTTCTGTCAATCTTTCATGGAATAGGAAGAAAAAAAACAACCCATGTTATTATAATTTCAAAAATCAAGATCTTTGAAACATATATTGGAAAACAAGTGAACTCTTCAACTTAGCATGTAAGGCCATTTCGAAGCCTTCTTAATAGTTAAAAGGACAACGTTTAAAGAGTGTTTTTACTTGATTTATTTTTGGATGACTCTAGAATGACAATAATAGTTTATTTATACCCCAACTGGATCCAAAAGGATTTAAAATGACCTTCCAGCCAATGGGTTTAGGCTTTTTTGAGCGATTAAATCATAGCAGCTCACTAAGCGTTTATTATAAATAATACTTTTGTAAAACCTCAACTTTTGAAGAGAACTTGTCAAGTTTTAATATAGTCTCAGAGAACCCTCAAAATCAGTGTTAGCCTCACAAATTTATGCTCCTGTAAAGTAAAACTGTTAATTCCTTCTTAAGTTAGGTTCTATTGCAAGTAGTGATACCAGAAGCACTAAACTGCAAATTAGGTCTATTAAGAAAATCTCTTCTATTATAAGATTTCATTTTCTGCAATAAGTGACTAAAAATTCATTTACCTTAAAAAGTTCATGAAGATCTTCACATAAATCTTGCACAAAGTTCATGTCAGAAATATATGGTAGAATTAAGTTTCTTGTTTCTTCAGAAAAAGGAACTTTTGCCTGAGGGAGCCAAGCCCAGTGAAATGGATCTAACAAAAGAGAGAAAGAAAGAGAGGAAGAAGTTATCAGAGAATGATCATCCCAATTCCAAGTCTGGACAGTCAATTTAGATGGTAAAGCACAATCTCTTCTTGGCCTTTCAGCTAAGATCAAGTGCAGATGTAAAGCACAGGAAGGTATTACTGGAACGAATCAGGTTCCTGACTTTTAAATAGTAAAGAGTAGGAATTTCAATAATGGGCCTATCTCAAACAGCCCTACATCAAGAACTATATCTGAATCTCTGGTTCCTGAGTTTGGAAATTACGGGACACACATAATTTGTTCACAGCCCCAGACCAAATGCCATCGCTGACGTTTCCCTGACCTTTTCGTAACAAATCATCAGGAATTGACCATGTGCATAAACATACGATGTTCCAAAATTTTAAATCATTAGTAGGTAATCAGGTAACTGGCTTTAAGGGATCAAAGATCTAATATTCCAGGCTAATTCTAGTTTTCTCTGAGAAGACCATTCAATCTACATAGTACTAGGATCAGAAAGATTTGTAAAGTAGTAGAATCTTCTAAAGTAGGGGCATATTCAGATTCCTGAAAGAAAGTGTAAGGCTTATGACAATATGATCGCCCACAGAACCACTGTGGTTTCATCCAATGACAACCTCCAGCTTTGATGGCTCCTACCATTTAGAAAGCCCTAAGAAAAAAAATCTATCTAGAGTCATTCCTTCTTAACTTCTTTTTTACTATTTGCTTGTGCACTGTGGGAAGTACACTATCCATTCCAAAGAAAGCCTTTCCTCTAGCCCACATCTCCCTGAAGCTGTATCTAATTTCCTTTTCACTTTTTCCTGACCAATCCACACAAAAGTCCTTATTCCATGCCTGCCTTTACTTCCAATCCCTATCCCTCAGTTCAAACTCTCTCACCTAGGGGTAACTGGGTGGCTTAGTCCATTGAGCATCTGACTCTCAAATGCAGCGCAGTTCATGATCTCAGGGCTGGGGGATTGAATCCTACATCTCCGCACTCAGTGCAGAGTCTGCTGAGATTCTTTCTCCCTCTCCCTCTGCCTCTCTCCAGCTAAGTACACTCTTTACCTAAATAAAAAAACAAAACAAACAAAAAACCTCTCCCCTAAGACCACCAGTCATTTCATAAGAGTCTCTCCAAAGGCCCATTTGTGCTCATGCTACTTAATGTCTCCATAGCAAGTAGTGCTATTCTTGATCATCTCCTTCCATAAAATCCTCTCCTGTGTGGCTTTGGAAACACTGCTCTCACAAAGCGTACCTTCTTCTATCTTTTAAGCTACTTCTCTGGTTTGCTGGCTTTTCCTCTTGTATTCAATGCCACCACTCCCCCCTTTCTCTCCTTCATTTGTTAAACATCCATGAAACATTTACTGAGTATTTGTGTACCTCGCATTGTCCTAGTGATGGTATTTGTTTACCATGATTTCCCTGGACAATAACGACATGGCTTCTGCTACCAAGGTGACAGTTTAAAACCTATATCCTCAACACAAATTCCTCTTTCAAATTTCAGATTCTTAATTCTTATCAGTATATTTAGCAGAGTTTCCCAAGTGTATCATAGGAACCTTAAACTTAACACTTTAAGATAAATTTGCATATAAATTCCAAACTATTAGAGGGAAAAAAAAAACAATGAAACAAAGACATCTTAAGTCAGTTCAACAAAGGATAGGAAAGGGAAAAAAAACAAACAAACAAGTGGAATTTACAGTCAATAGAAAAAAATAAGATGGCAGGAAAAGTTCAAACACATCAGTAATTTATTGAGACTTTAACTAGAGTTAAATGTACCTATTAAAAGAATCTCAGATTGGTAAAAAAAAAAAAAAAAAATCCAGTTAAGTGTTGTTTATAAATCATATACTTAAAACAAAATGATGGAAGCAAAAAATAGAAGTATAAAATAATACCAGGTAAATGCTAATAAAAAGAAATGAGGTATAGCAATGTTACAACAGGTAAAATAAGAAAAGTAAGAAACACTGAGAGGGATAAAGTGGGATATATTTCACACCCATAAAACAAGCCACCACCAAGATAAAATGCTAAGCCTTTATGTACATGAAATACACTGCAAAAAGGGTATAGAATGCAGTAAGAAATTGCCAGAATCAATCACAGTGAACTTCAACTTTAACTCTCAAAAATTAACAGATCAAAAAAAATTATGACTTGGCTAACAACTAATAAACTTTAATTAATAGACAGATGCAGAACTTGTCCAAATGCATTCTTTTCAAGTACCTTCAAACTGACCATCTACAAGATTATAAAGGAATTACGAACAAATTTCAAACAGAATTCACGCAGCCACATTCACAGATCACAAAGCAATAAAACTCGATAACAACGGGTAGTTCTTTTTTTTAAATCAACTGGCATAGAAAATTTAAAACCAAACAAAATCATCCTAAGTTACTCACGTCAAAGGGTAAATCTGATAGCAAGAATATACAGAGCAAAACAACAGAACAGCCCCTATCTAATCTGTGGCTTAATCAAAAGGATGCCTAGAGAAAAATATATAGGCAAGCAAAATGGGATGAATACAATAGAAGAAAAGAATAATGATGGAAAACACAAATCAATGAGAAAAAAAGCAAAGAAACATAATGAAAAACTGACCAACACAAACCAATTATCTTAAAAAAAAAAGCAAAAAATAAAGGTAATAATAAATAAATAATAATATATTTATATAAATATATTATATATATATAAATAAATAATAATAAGTAAATAATAAATAAAGGTAAAAAGGCCAATGCTTTATAATAGACAAGTCTGTGACAAGCTTAATGATTAAAAAAAAAAAAAGCCCACTAATAAACAGTAGGTATTTAAAAAAGCATAGTCATAGATACAGAGATTACCTATTATTTATTTTTAAAGTAAGCTCCACACCCAAAGTGGAGCCCAGTGCAGGGCTCAAACTCACAATGCTAGTATCAAAATCTGAGCTGAGATCAAGAGTTGGATGTTTAATCAACTCAGCCACCCAAGTGCTCTAATATGAGATTATTTTAAAAATATATTACATATATTTCAAATAACAAAAAAATTTAAAAACTAGTACAATTCCTATATTTTGAATAATCTAATTATTCTTAAATTTTTACAAAACATGTTTTACTTATCCCTGTTCTCCCTCCCCCTAAATATTTTAAGGCAAATTAGATATCATTTCCTTTCATCCCTTAATACTTCACATGCATAGAGGGGATTTTATTTTTAATTGTAAGAGAATTCTATAAAAAACTTTGAACTCATAAATCTAGATCTCAAGATGTCATGAACAATTTTAAGGAAAATAAAAATGTCTTAAACTAGCTCAAGAAGATGTAGCAAACCAGCCCTTTAACCACAAAAGAGACTGGTCAGGTAGGTAAAACAATAGTCACTTACTAGGAAGGCAGAAGGCAGGGAGGTAGGCCTAAACTGTTTTGTAAGTGAATGCTACCCAAAACACTAAAGTTAAAGTCCATCCAAATATTAAAAAAGATGATGCTCAGGTTGTAAACATGTAAAAAGTTATTCTATAAGACTAACATAAGCCAAAAAACCAAAACCAGACCCAGTCATTCAAAGCTAAGTAAACAATACAAGGCGAGACCCTTGCAGTACACGTCTCTCCATCCCCAGCCTCTAGAACAGAGAGCCCCAATCAATGGTTATCCTTCACCCAGGTTTTCTTCTCCTTTTTTGATATCAATAAGTTTTGCTGCCTTCCTATTCTGGAATAGGGTAGTTATAGAATCCATAGGTGGTTCTAAATACTCACATGCTCTCCATTCATCAGGATGCTTAAAGGGAAATGCCAGACCATTATCAATTGCAGCTATTTTAATAAGTGATTCTTTATCATCAATCCAATCCGTTTCCTAAAGATGAAAAAGATGGTCTACTGATAAGTTTTTTTGAATATTTCCAAAAGGTCAAGCATTAAATTAATTTAAAAAAATTACTGAGGTTTATGACATTTTATTTGAAGAGCCTATAAAAATAAAAAATAAGTTGCCAGAAAATAAAAATTTTTACCCTCAAAGGGGAGAAACTGTCTTATAAATCAGTAAGGATTTTATAATCATTGTTTTTTAAATGTTATTATAATTTAGGTAGTAATGGTTTCTTTTTTTTCCTCTTTGGGGAAGAGGGCCTAGAACTATTAAGGTTTACAAGTATGTTGTTTCAGACAATTTATTGCTAGGTGCACTGCTTAAATGTATGACATTTGCAAAATATTGATATTTTTAAGAGAACTTAACAAAGTTACCTTACTAAAAACTTAATCTTTTCTAGGGTCCCCTAGAAATAATTAGTCCAAATACAAAATGTTTCTAAATACAATTCCCCAAAAACCAAATAAATTAAGGTCTAGCAAAAGGAATCTTCAAGATACTATTAATTACAGAATGCAGGCCATTCCTAACTTCTACAGTCTTCCATAGCTGAAACAAAGACCTTGAGAGCAAGAGGGTTTTCATGTTAAGGAATACTCATTACGTAAACATAAACAGCTGCCATTATTAAGTGGCCTGCATAAAAACAAAAAGTTGAAAAAGATAACTTTAAAATTAAAAGTATTAGCATGAAGGTCTGTTTGATATATGTCTGGTTTGTTTCTTTTAGTTTATATCAAGTATCTTAACTCAATGGAAGTGCACAAAATACTTAAGAGTAAAAGAATGAAGTTTTCAAGAAAATCTACTTGCTTAAGATATACCAATAAAATATATTTAGAAACTATTATGAATATATATATTTATGTGTGTATTTTAAACCCATTTCTGTTACAATTGCCATTTCTTTTTCTTTTTTTCTATTTACAACTTTATGAGGTATAATTTACACACAATAAACTTCACATACTAAAGTGTACAATTTGATAAGCATTTGCAGATGTGAAACCTTCACCAAGTTTCCTGGTGTCCTTTGCAGTCTCTCCCTCCCTCACTCCCTCAGCCCCACCCACAGGCAACCAGGTCTGCTTTCTGTCACCAGGAATTAGTTTGCACTTTATAGGTTTTCATGTAAGTGGAATCAGACAGTGTGTTCCCTTTGGGTGTAGCTTCTTTCACTCTGCAGGATTTTGAGATTCATCCACATTATTGAGTCATAAGACTCAAAAAGAAGTGAATTACTAAAATATAAACATGTTGACCAAAAAATATCAGATGCCTTTATTTTTATTACATAAAGGCAAAATAAATGTAGTGGTTCTACAACAAATTTCCCAAGTTCTAAAAAATAAGTACCCAGCTGGTATCATTCTTCCATTCCAATACAACATTAAAAAAAAAAAAAAAAAGCTACAGAGATTTAGAAAAATAGAATTTTAAAAATACAATGTAAACAGAGGAAAGAAAGAAAAAAGATGAGAAAGACAGAAAAAGGAGATAAAACCAAGGATCTAAGTGAAGGAAATGAAGAAATGAAGGATAACATAAATTTAAGGAATCTTTTATAGAAATTTTGTGTGTATGTGTAGAATTTTAAAATTTCCTTACCTTAATTTCCTTTCCCTGTTTCTGCTTTTCATATTTGATTAACCAATTATCATTTCCCCTGTCTTTCAAAAGAAAACAAATTTGTTACTTTTTTTTTTTTTAAAGATTTATTTATTTGACAGAGAGAGATCACAAGTAGGCAGAGGGGCAGACAGAAAGAGAGGAGGAAGCAGGCTCCCTGCCGAGCAGAGAGTCCAATGTGGGGCTCAATCCCAGGACCCTGAGATCATGACCTGAGCGGAAGGCAGAGGCTTAGCCCACTGAGCCACCCTGTCATCCCTGTTACTTCATTTTTTATGGGTATCATAGCTTAATATCAAAGGGAATAATCTAGTTGCCTTTTGGTTTTCAAGACCTCGACTAGTTATCTGTGGCATATGTTTACATATTAAGAGCTCCAATTTAACACACACAAACTAAAAAATACTTACAAATGTTAGCTAACATTTTTTGAGAGTTTACTATGTGTCAGGGATTGTTTTAAGTATGTGACATGTACTAATTCATTAAATCCTTATAACCACTCTGTGAGATATATATATATAATTATTATTAAGAACTATTAAATTGGGGCACCTATGAGGCTCAGTCAGTTAAGTGTCTGCTTTCTGCTCAGGTCATGATCTCATGGTCCTGAGATCAAGCCCCACTTCAGGATCTCAGCTTAGTGTAGAGTCTGCTTCTCCCTCTGCCTCTGCTCCTCCCCCATGCTCAGTGCCCGCTCTCTCCCTCTCTCTCAAATAAATAAAAAAAATCTTAAACTCCCCCCCGAAAAACTATTAAATCAAGGTTGTTAAAATCCAGAATAATTTCTCTACCTAAGGAAGAAAAAAAATCTACCTCTATTGCCAGGCAAATTTCTGGGTAGTTTCTCACCTAATGTCTACATAGAAGTACTCTAGTCTCTACATCAATTTTAACATTAATCCAGGACCACATTAATTAAGAAGGTAACTCTGGAAAAGTATAATCATGCTTTTCCAGAAACTAAAATAAATAAGTAAACATTTTGAATCAGGGGTTCTCAAACTTCAGAGTGCATCAGATTATCTGAAGGACATGCTAAAACAGACGGATGGCCTCCATTTGCAGATTTTCTGCTTTAGTAGGGCTGGGGTGCACTCCTCTGAGAAGATGCATGTATAATCAGTCCCCATATAATGCTGACCCAATAAGGTCCAGGGAACCACATTTGGAAACCACTGTTTAGATTATCTACATCATGGCTCCCTTCTAGAAGAGAAAAAATTAGAGTTTAATGTATTTATAGACTATACTAACAGTTATCTAATGTCAAAATAAGCATCTCAAGTAATTTACACAAATAATTTTAATTATTCATATTATGCAGATAACATTTCTGGCTTTGTCCTACTGCCCAGAAATTCCCCAGTAGGGACAGGAACTGACCTCTATCACCTCAGCAGGAGCCTTCTAAGAGTTAGGATCTCAAGTACAGGATTAACTTTGCCCAGGGGAGTCAGTACTACATCTCCATTTTCCAAGGCAGGTAGATAAAAAGTGGCCTCAAGACTTCTGCATCAAGAGTTGAATATATAGGGGCACCTGGGTGGCTCAGTTGGTTGGGTGGTTGCCTTTGGCTCAGGTCATGATTTTAAGTGTCCTGGGATTGAGTTCCACATGGAGCTCCCTGCTCAGTGGGAGTCTGCTCCTCCCTCTCCCCCTGCTTGTACTCTTTCTCTCTCTCTCAAATAAATAAATAAAATCTTAAAAAAAAATAAAGAGTTGAATAATTTGCAAGCTAACAAGATCTGAGTGAACAAATAAGAGAGCTTCAGTACCTGTGTTTCTGATGATGTAATCCAAAATAACTAATCTTTCAAATTGTGACTGAAATTCTTTTCTAATATTCTCAGGCAAAGGGTCAGCTTCAAATTTCCTAAGCCAATAATCAGCCTCCTTGTAATCTTCAACAAATAACTGAAAGGAACCAATCTATAATTTTAAGAACTATAGTTAGAAAAGAAAGTACAAGAACAAAGGGATTACTTTTTTAACTTCTCAGCAGTATTATCATAAATGTTTTATTATAAACATAGTAAGAAAAACAAAAAAGTTAACCCTAATTTATATAACCACACTTATCAAAACTATTTTTATACACTAATTTTAAATAATTATACAAAGAATACATAGCAAATTAAAAGTGCTCAACCCTAGGTTTTTAAGGAGCACAGAAACTATTTTAGGATAATTTAAAAAAAAAATGCCTCTCAAGGTGATAATCTCAACTCAGAATGCTGTTTTCTAAAAATATTCCTTAAAATGACTTTAATTATGGAAGCCAAATAGTACACCTATCCTGGTCATTTAATAACAGTGCAATTTTATCTTACTAATGAAATACTTCAGGATTTTTTTTTTTTTTTTTACAAAATACAGAATATAGATTTATTTTTAAAAAGAATGCATTCTTTGACTTTGCAGATTACAGATCCTGTCATAAATTTTAAAGAACTTATCAATCAGTCATAAACTCTACAGTGGTTTTTAAGAAAACCCTTTCCTTGAAAATATGTCCACTTTAAAATGCATTTCTGGGGGCGCCTGGGTGGCTCAGTGCGTTAAAGCCTCTGCCTTTGGCTCAGGTCGTGATCCCAGGGTAGTGGGATCAAGCCCCACATCGGGCTCTCTGCTCCGCGGGGAGCCTGCTTCCTCCTCTCTCTTTCTCTGCCTGCCTCTCTGCCTACTTGTGATTTCTCTCTCTCTGTCAAATAAATAAAATCTTAAAAAAATAAAATAAAATAAAATCCATTTATGTCACTAAAATTACTACATGTATTTCCAGCACAGGACCTACAGGTCACCTAGCTGGCCTCATAAATATAAACTTCTATAAAGAAAATCTATTTCTTATCCTAAAATTATATTCTTGTTGTTGGCATGAAATTTTAACTACTTCTAAAAGGTTTTCTTTAAAACACTTATAATTAAGTCCTAGTTGTCATAAACATGGAAACAATAGCCTTCTTCAGTTACACTTAATTTCAGCATATCAAAGGAATAACAGGCCTTATAAAGATTTTCAAACTTCCTGCATACCTGGAGTACAATTTTAAAAACAATTTAAGTTAACCATTAATTTTTTTCAGATTCTTTTATCTAGACAAATGCATTGCAACCACAAAACAAAATCACAATAAAAACAACAACAACAACAAAAAACAGCCCAAAGTTCTTGTAGAATGCTTTCCCATTTACTGTCCCCACTCTTGCTTAGCTAGCTGCTAATCATTCCTGACGTTTTATTTTACAGTGGTAAGAAAGAAGGTATCTAGTATGTAGCCAGTACACATAGTTACTACAACTTACTACACTGTGTGCTGGGCACCATACCAAGTACTTGACATGAATTTCTTCATTTAATCTCACAGCCCCAGGAGGTAGTTTTTCTCACCTCCATTTTATAGAGCCTAGGGCTTAGAAAGTAGGACTTGGACAGTTAGGTCTCAGAGCTAACTGGTGGAGAAGCTGGGAGGAAAACCCAGGCCTGGTTCTTTATAAAGCTATAGGTGCAAACTCCTGGAAACACTCCCTGTCCAAACTAAGTTAGACACCCATCCTTTATCCTCTCTTATCATATTGCACTGAGATGGTTTGTTCACTATAAGCTCTTTGAGGATGAAAAACCCATTTTCCTTCCTATTATATCTGCAGCCTACAGCACACAGTGCTCAGTTAATACATGCTGAATTGCCCCCCAAATAAAACTTAGCACAATCATTTACCCATTTACCTTAGGAGGGAGTCCTATCCGATGGAATTTTCTACCTACTTTAGGCACTTTCTCTAAAGCATACTTTTTGCCTCTAGATTTTGCACGGTCAATTGCACTGTAGTTAAATGTCTCACTGACAAGCCAAACCACCTAGAAACACACAGTTTTAGAAAAATGGTTATTAGAATTGGCATTATAATATTTCTACTCATATACTACGTGAAATGTACTTTAAAACCATTAATTAGCAGAGTTTAACCCTATAGTAAATGCCTCAGAGAATCTAAAAGAGAAAGGCTTAGGGATTTTGCAAACTCAGTTAAATGGCATGTATTTCTGGGAGAGACAATCAAAAACTGGCTGGTGGAAGCAAAAAGTAATCATCCGCAGATTTAGGAACAAATATTGTGAGGAAGTCTTCAAGTAAAAGTTTATAAAGGCTAAAAAGAAAAAAAAAATAGCAGTCTTTCGAGCGCATTAGTTATCTCTACCTTCAGGAGAATTTCTAGAACCTCAATATTTTTCTGCTTTCAAACTGTTAGTTCTTTTTCCCCTTGTCAGCACCATCTAAGCTTGTATGAGTGTGGGATATTCCCCTTGGACACTTTGTGGATTTCCACTAGAATCAATTAGTTTCTCATGACTCTGGATACCAAACCAAAGGCTCAAATTTAGGCTGTCATTAGAAATATTACTAAAGTGTTCACAGAGAAATAGGCTATAAATTAGAAGTACATAATTAAAAACAATTTCTCCTTTACCTTTGTTTTAGGTACAATGCCCAGATGAAGCTTTTCATCTACAAGGGAGGCACCAGCTTCAGAAAGGTATCCCTGATTAGGAAGCAGGCAGCCTCTACCAAAGCAGCAAGGGCAGCAGACCTTATGAACATATTTGGTCCATTTTGGATTCAGTTGACCATAAGGCTCTTCTGATTTGGGTTTAAACACACCTATAGTTTTCTATATAAAAAAGTAGAAATTTTGTTAGACTTCTGATATAGAGAGACAATAATCCACAAAATGCATTTTGAGAAATCTTTTTGTATTTCTTCCCACCAGATTTGGGCGTTACTCTTACATATTAAGAGGTTCAGTTTTAATTATATTTTTATATTCATTCTCATTCAACAATCTAAAATCAATAATCCCTTGGGCTAGTAGTTTTCAAACTGTGCTCTGAGAAATACTAGGGAAGGTGAGAGTAGAGATGAGGGTATGGTTCTAAGACCCCATGCCACTTAACTGGATCAACTCTGACTTTATCTGTTTTATTACTGGACTTCCAAGTTATGGAAGGGTTACAGCAATTTTACAATATCTGAAAACCACTATTCTAGGTGAAATGATTTTATCTTTCAGCATCTATTAACTATCAAAATTATATGTTTATTTATCATCTACTTTCTCATTAGATGTACCTTCTATAACGGCAGAGACTGCTTGTTAGGGCTATATTCCAAGTACTCAGAACAGTGCCCAGTATGCAGTAGGCATTCAAGCATTTGTTAAATGAACTAATAAATCCAATGACAAAAAGTAGTCTCTAAATCCAAAGGTAATGATAGTTATATGTGAACCTCTATGCTGTGAGATTCTCCTACCCTAATCATTTTCCAATTTTTTTTAATGAATCAGTTTTAAATAAATTCTCTCCTTTAAAAAAAATTGCTCATGGATGTCTAAAGTCTATAATCTTTATTACCAGTCTAATAAAATATATTCATATTAAATTAGAGGGTGAATTATCCTTAGACAAGATTTAAAAGCCTTACTATAATTTTAAGTATATAATTGCTTTATAATGCAATAAAGTCTAAATCACTAGTAAAAAAGTCAACAAGAACAAATTACAAAATCAAACTCAGAATAAAGGTTGATAGATTGACATGACTTACATATACATTTAAAATTCAAAAAAGACTATGTTTTAAAATACAACTTTGATCTTTGTAAAAAATATTAGGATGAAATCATAATCTTTCTTACTCCTGAAAAAAGAACTGCTGGCTATGTATCATTTAGAAAGCTTTTAGAGATAATAACATAGATTTCTGAAAAATTCTAGACTAAGTGGAACAAAGTCCCATATCAACTTCTCTTTTCTGCCCTCGAATTATACTTTGGTTCATTTCACTATGTCACATTCCAATGCCTTCAATTTTCAGATTGCCCAGGCTCCTCTGGGAAAAAATTTTCCTCTGGGCAAAATAAGCCTTTGAAAAAGATCTGGAAATTACATTGAATATGTTTTTAAAGTTTAAATTTCTACTCTGCTTGGCTAATATAGTTACTGTAAAGTTAGGACTTATGAATATAAACTCAACAAATCTTTTGCTGTGAATATGAGTATTCCATAAATGCTTGAGATCATGTATTAAAATAATAAGACAGCAAACTATGACTTAAAATGAAGAGCTCTATTTCTAAATAATAGAGTGCTTTAGTTAAAAACAACAAAAACCTAACTTTTATTTTTGAAAAGGGTGCAATCAGATTAGGAAAATATCTTCAGAACCTCACAATGATTTCACATTTAAATTAGTGTTTTCCAAAACTTCTGTTATGTATACTAGATCTATGAAATTCTCACCCTCTTAGGATCCTTCACAAAGTAACTTCCACTTGAACCTTGAGAGATTCTTTCTGGAAAAACTCCAAATTCTACTGCTTGCTCTGCTTTCAACACAGTATCAGCAAATTCAGGATCATCCAAGAATGTATTCAATACTGAAGAACCAACAATTACCGCATTAAAACAAACAAACAAACAAACAAACAAGCAAACAAACAAAAAACGACTAATGTTAATACAGACTATGAGAGTTCAGCTATGAGAATGCTCATGATGGGGACCTGTAATACTGGGTTAGGTTATTAGCATTAGGACATTAAGGTACAGAAAAAAATGTAATCAAGCATCATATGGGTTTCTTGGATTCTTCCTTCTTTCCTCCCTAACCCCACTTCTCTTTAAACTTCAAGTAATGAACATGAAAAAGAAAATCCCTATTTGTTGAAATAATCACACCAATACCTCATTACTCTGAATTCCTCTTCCAGTGGTTTTGCTCCAGCCTACCTCAGCTTCCAACCGCAAAGTCATACCTCAGATCTGTCATTACTAATACCTGCAATCTTTCCATACCTTTCAATTTCAAGTAACTTCTCTCTTCCTAGTTCATTCCCTCTGGTACCCTGAATCCCCAAAATTCTTCCAACCCCCTAGGGTATACAAAACACTGATCTACCATGTTGTCGCTAATCTTTGTGTCCTTATTTCCCTTCTTGGCCAGCTTAAATTACGGTCAGTCATCACATAACCACTCTTCCTTTCCTCCCTCCCCTCATCATGGCCACCTGGAAAAATCCCAGTCCTGGTTAAACTGAACTGTCTGCTGAGTATGCCTAGGCCCAGACAGCTAAACTCAACTAGACAAACACAAACAACAATGCCTGATAGCTCACTTGAATTTAAATTCATCACCAGAAACTTCAGGAGGGCCCTTCATAATGCTTGGGAAGCATATTACATTCCTGTTATGGACTGACTGTCCTCTCAAAATATGTTGAAGCCCTAACTCCCAATGGAATTATATTGGAAGATAGAGTCTTTGGAGGGTAATTATACTTAGGTGAGGTGATGAGAGTAAGACCGCCAGGGCAGGATTAGTGCCAAGGGCATGCTCTCTCTCTCCCTGTGTCACATGAGGACAGAGTGAGAAGGTGGCTCTCTGCAAGCCAGGAAGACAGCCCTCTCATCTTGGACTTCCCATTCTCCAGAACTGTTAGAAATAAATGTCTGTTGTTTAAACCACTCGGTCTATGGTATTTTGTTCTAGCATCCTGAACTAACACATCTCCAGGTACACAGTCTCTCCCACTGTTCTGGACAACTCTCAAATCCTCCTCTCTTCTCAAATTTTCAACACTTCCTCTCCCTCAGATGAGCCTTAAGAGATGCAGTCAGAAAAAACTATCATCAGCCCTCTGCACCACATCTGTTCTGATACCCTCTGCCTTCCACCTGTTACTATAGATGAACTGTCTAAGCATCCACTTTGTGTACCGGACCCTATCTCTTCCTGATGAGTCCAGAGCATTTCTCCAGCATTTCTTCCCTGCATCAATATTTCCCTCTTTATTGGATCATTTCCATCACCATGCAAAGCATGCTATAATTTTTCTCATCCTAAATCTAACTCCCACATTACTCCTAGATGTTCTGCATTTCTTTTTTTTTTTTTTTCAAGATTCCATTTATTTATCAGAGAGAGAGGGAGAGAGCGAGCACAGGCAGACAGAATGGCAGGCAGAGGCAGAGGGAGAAGCAGGCTCCCTGCAGAGCAAGGAGCCCGATGTGGGACTCGATCCCAGGACGCTGGGATCATGACCTGAGCCGAAGGCAGCTGCTTAACCAACTAAGCCACCCAGGCGTCCCAATGTTCTGCATTTCTTGATGGTCTCTATAGTTATTTATATTTTCCATCTCCAATTTTTCTTCCCCGATTTTCTCTTGAACCCATTTAAATCAGGCTTCTGTCCCAACCACTCCATTCATAAAGCTTTTGTTGGGGTATGCAGTCATCCATATTGCTAAATCTAACCTCAAAACTCATCTTCCTTGCCCAATTCCAACATTTGACCTTGTTGGTCACTCCCTCCTCCTTCACTTGTCTTCCAGGATTCCCCTTCACCAGGTTTTTCCACTTCATTGGCTTCTCTTTTTGTCTCTTTGCTGGCTCATTTTTATCTCCCTGACAGACTGACTTTGCAATGCCTCAGATTCAGTTCATGGTCCTTTTCTCTTCTTCATCAGCACTGATTAACTCCCAAATTTATATTTGGGCCTGGACTTCTGCCCTGAACTCCAAACTACTATACTCAATATCTCTACTTGGATGTTTAATGGACAGCTCAAACTTTACTCCGCCAAACTCAATTCTTATCTTTGTCACCCTTCCTGACTGCTTTCCTCCCAAGTTTCCCTATTTCAGTTGCTGGCAACTCCAAATCTTTCAGCTGCTCAGACCAGAAACCTTGGAATCATCCATCATCTTAAAACTCTTACCATCAACATTTAAACCATCAGCACTTTGCATGACTCTATCTTACATAAACACCCAGAATCCAACCATCTCCATCCCCTCAATGTGTTCCAAGTGACTATCAACTCTTAACCTGGATTATTATGAGTCTCCTAACCACTCTCCGTCTTCACCCATGCCTTCTCTATACTCGACAGAGAAACTATAGCAGTAATTCTTTCAAATCATGTCAGATCTGGGGAACCTGGGTGGCTCAGTTGGTTAAGCGCCTGCCTCTGGCTCAGGTCATGATCTCAAGGTCCTGAGATCAAGCCCCAGTTGGGCCCCCTGCTCAATGGAGAGTCTGCTTCTCCCTCTCCCTATGTCCTAAACCGCCCCCCCCACACACACACCCAGCTCGTGCTCACGCTCTCTCAAATAAATAAATAAATATTTTTAAAAAAAAGATGTCAGATTATGTTACTTTTGTACAAAACAGCCCAATGGTTTCCTATCTCACTAAAAGTCCAATCCTTATAATGGCCCCAAGGCCCTATACAATCCTCCCTAACTTCCACTTTAATGACCTGTTTAGCACTTATGACTTGGAATAATATATAATACATAACAAATTATTTATTTATTTTGTGAGCTATAAAAAGACAAGGATTTCTTTCACTATACTTGTATAGTTCCTGGAACATAATAGGCACTCAATACACACTTGCAGAATGAATTAACAATTTATCATTTAAAGCAACAGACAAGGCAAAAATTATTCATACTTTACTTTGGAAGGTATTTAAATGCTATTACATGCATTCAACATTATGAAAATTCAAAACATAAACTTACCTTAACTTAAAATTTGCCTTAATTTAGGCAGAAATAAAACTGTTATTTATTTATTTTAAAAAGTATGTGGTAAGAAAAATGCCACAAAAAAGGCAATTGGACATATTTAACTTACTTAAAAGAAGAATAAATAATCCAAGTATTTTAGTCATGTCAATACAATTGATATGCTAATTCATAATCATCCTCATTTACCACATGAAAATAATTAAGAATGGAGGAACTTTCTCTTTAATCACTGTATATCCCTGGTACCTGGATAAGGGATCAGCATTTACTGAGTAGTTAATAAATATTTAATGGAATAAATGAAGTATTATTTATGTGCTAGAAGATGCCAGTAATAATTATCATTAGTCAAATGGTATTTCTTCTAGGCCAAGACTCTTAATAAGAAAGAATTTGAAAAGTTATTTATTTCAACCCTGCTCCTAGCACCAGTATACCTTTTTTTTTTTTTTTTTTTAAGATTTTTATTTATTTGACAGAGAGAGAGATCACAAGTAGGCAGAGAGGCAGGCAGAGAGAGAGGAGGAAGCTTGCTGAGCAGAGAGCCCGATGCAGGGCTCCATCCCAGGACCCTGGGACCACTACCAGAGCCAAAGGCAGAGGCTTTAACCCACTGAGCCACTGAGGCGCCCCAACCAGTATACTCTTTTAATATATCACTAGAAGGGGGCTCTTTGGGCAACTGTTTCAACGCTTTCAAGGAGACATCACTGCTTTTTACTTGCTCCTCTTATATGGAAAAAAATATAAGCTCCTCCTTTTTCTCGAAGTAAGTCTCCTGTGGTTTCTCCGAATGTCCTAGACCTACTATCTGGAGCAAAACAAAAGTCCACTTACTCCTTTCTTCCCAGGGGTAGCCCTTCAAATAGCTGAAGATCATTTCATGCTCTCCTAAGTCTCCTCTATTCTCCATCTCCTTCCAGATGGAAGTGTTTTCAGGCTTTCCAGCATGTGAGTTGCCCTCTTGTTTCATGCCTCAGTTGTTCAATGTGCCCCATTAAAATATTGTCTTCAGAATCCAGAAACCCATTGCAGAGAATAGAGATGCCTGTCAGTGTTCAGCAGTATACCAAAATGAGAAGCATTCTAGTATTACATTAGTTGTTTAGGAATCTGGTCATACCACTAACACATACTGAGCTAGCTAAACTCTTAGACCACTCTTGGTCTGTCCCATGCCATACCTGAGCAGTTCTTGTGGAAACTATGTGCAGACTAAATGTTATCAAATTGTTTTATGGGCTAAGCTTTATGAGTTCATCATAAAACCTACCTTTGTTGCTTTTATGGATCCCATGCGCATGCTCTGAACAGTTAAAAATTCCGTTTCAAACAAAATCAGATCAAGTAGAACCATTCCTATAAAATCAGTCAGCATATTCTTAATCCCTTTCTCTTTAATTTGTCCCTTACTGAGCACTCGTCTTTTGGATAAATGAGATAATCTCCCCACATGAAAATGGGCATTCTTTGAAGATGGCCTGGATTTACCATCACTTGTTAGAATGACACTTAAAAGACAACTGGTCTTACCATCTAAATGATCAGCCAGAAAAAATGACCACATATCAACTGTTCTAAAATCAAAGAAACTGTTTTTTAGGAGATAATTTTTCTTTAAGTCATAACTCACAATTACATTATAAATCTTTCTTCATTTTACTTTCTGAAATGTACATCTGGCAATTACTTTAACTTGGAGGATGCTTCCAAAAGTTATGCTGCCTCAAGTTGTACATGCTATAGGAGATTTGGTTTGAAGGTTTGTAGTCATTGTTTTGATTTTTAATAGTAGAGGGGCATGGTTAGCCACATTTTCTTTAATTAGAAGAAATTTTGGGGGGGCACCTGCGTGGATCAGTGGGTTAAGCCTCTGCTTTCAGTTCATGTCATGATCTCAGGGTCCTGGGATGGAGCACCTCATCGGGCTCTCTGCTCAGCAGGGAGCCTGCTTCCCCTCACCTCTCTCTGCCTGCTTCTCTGCCTACTTGTGATCTCTGTCAAATAAATAAAATCTTTAAAAAAAAAATTTTTTTTCAGGTAAAATTACTGTTATCCCTCAAGAAATAAACTATAAGGCTTTGATTTGTTGGTGTATCAAAGAATTTTCTGAGGAAAATATCACTTCTACCTCTGTGTACTCCCTTCTGGTTTCCTCTAAGATGTGTCAATCTTCTATTCAAGTTCCAGTCCTATTTGAGCTCCTCACTTTTCAAAAGATATCCAGCACATCCTCTCAACATTTGCCTATGCTATTCCCCATGTATATTCCAAGCTTCCTTCCCACGGCTAATTCTTACTGATCCTTGAACTCCAACTCTTCACTTGTAGCACTAGGACAAAATGACCTAAGTTCCAGAAGAGCAGAGACTGTTGTTTTGCTCTCTGGTATACTCTAACCACTTAAAAACAGTGCCTGGTACCTAGCAGGCCCTTGATAAATCTCACAATTATTTATTAACAAACTATCCCCTTGAACACACTTAAGAGTTATCACTGGCCTCGTAGTAACCAAAACTGAAAACAGAATAAGAGAATTCATTTTATAAACCTTTTATATAATTACATGTAGTAATTATCAAGGTCTCATTTTAATAAATAAACCAAAATGAGCCCCTCCTCACTTCAGGGGTTGGAATTCTATCTTACCCAATGACCGGAATAGTTTCTAAAAAGATAAGTAGTTAGCTTACTGGTTTGGTGATCTGAACCCTGCTCTTGGGAGTTCCAGGGCCATTTTTCAGGTCTCAAATTGGATACTGTTTCCTCTGCTAAGTGTTCCCTGGCCCCTAAATCCAGGACACAGTTCAAGGAACCCTCAGTTTTCCCCATTCAAATACACTGGCTGTTGAAACTGTTTTAATTGACTGTTTCCACCATTAGGCTAAAAAGCTATGTGGGGACAAGGCTCCTAATTGAACACGCATCTGATATCTGGTCACCACTGTTTCCCCAAGGCCTCAGTTCCCACGGGCACCCAGCAGGCACTCAAGCATTTGAGAATGATTTATCTCAGCAATAAATGGAAAACAAAAAATAGGTGTCTTCATATTACTAGTTGAAGAATAATCTCTTGAGAGAGAGAAGTGGCTTCTCAATCAGTACCTTTCAAAAGGTCAGTTATGGAGGACTGTCAAGACACATAGGGCATCTACTCTTCTAACACCTTCCTCTAAATTCAGCCAGATGATCAGCATCTAGAATACAGATCCAGCAATACTTACAGCACCATCCATTAGAAATTCTTCTATTACAATGGGCTTCAGGGACGTTCTAAGAAATACCCCTACGAAACTCATCACTTTTATTACAAAGATACTATTCATCATGTAGTCTCTTCTCCAAAAGATACATGACAGATTTTCCTTTGTCAGGTCTGTTTTGACTCAAATAACTGGTTTAACTTTATGGGCACATTGACTGTGCTCCCCTCAAGTTGGCTCCTCAGGAACTTTAGAGATCAGATTTGTGGGCTGCCTGCACCAAGCATCCAATGTGCATTTTGTGTACTCTTATGCCAGCCTCCATTACCTTACTTCCCACCTACGTCTTTCTTCCTTACTTTAAGGTTTTTTTTTTTTTTTTAGTTATTTGACAGAGAGAGAGAAATCACAAGCAGGCAGAGAGGCAGGCAGAGAGAGAGGGGGAAGCAGGCTCCCCGCCAAGCAGAGAGCCTGACGCGGGGCTCAACCCCAGGACCCTGAGATCACGACCCGAGCTGAAGGCAGAGGCTTAAACCACTGAGCCACCCAGGCGCCCCTCTTCCTTACTTTAAATGATGCTATTTTGTTCAAACATTTATAAAGCACCATGAATTGTTAAAAGGCTTATAAATATACACTTCCTTTTCCTTTGGTAGTTCTTTGTGTTCTAACACCATTCCCTAATTGTAGACTCTCTAAAAAAACTGTTAAGTGCTCCTGGTTTGTATTAACTGGGACCTTGAGAAGTCACTTCATCTCTCTGTGCTTCCTTAAAATGAGACTAACATATAGTAGACACTTCATGGGGTTAGTATGAATTAATGGAACTGAAGTACATAGAACTATGCCCTACACGTACTGCTACCTAGGTATTAACTATTATCATCTTTATTACTCTCCAACTCACTGATTAAAATGACAACTACAACAAGGAATGCCACTAATCTTTCTACTTTGACACTGACCCAACACTGTGTTTATGCTGGTTCCAGACTCTGTCAGTGTCTTGCTCAAGTGAAGGTTACAGACATTCTTCCACTGGCTGAAGTACATAAAATTCCTATTTACATTAAAAAAAATAGATAAGCATAAATGTATATGCTTTAAGCATAAGATAAATCATGTTAATATCAACCTAAAGGTAAGAATTGCTTAGAACTAAAGAGGTGGCTTCATGGAAGTTGGGTGGTAAAGGGCAAAGGAAGTTACCATTAACTTATTAAAATAACTCATTAAAAAATAACTTAAAAATCTAGTTATATTACTCAATCATAAACTTTTTAGGAGACTAGTATGAAATTTTTAAAATACTTTTTACAACTCAAAACTATTTTTTAGTCCATTAAAAATAAGACTTCCATTAATAACCACAAGTAACAATTACTTTATAATACTCGGGATCTACAGCAAAATGGAAAAAGTGCAGGGCATAAAAAGAACTAGGCTCAGTTCTGGCTTTACCACTTCCTGTATACTTGACTTCGGCTTACCGCTGAAGTTCTATGACCTACTACTAGTCATCACAGTATTATTCATTTTCAATCCTCATAACATGGGTGAGGGTGAATAACAACTTGTTGTGCTGTTGTGAGAATTAATGAACTACACAAAAAGAAATCTTAGCCAACTGTAAACTGTGATATAAATTATTACCATTTAAAACGGGAGGAATTCTCTTTAGTTACCCATCTTTATTCAGAGTACTACAGTCTATACTACTGTTACTTTTTCTAGACTTAATACTTTTTCTTCTTCTTTTTTTTTTAAACAAAGCCTCACTTTCATAGAATAACCACACTCAAGAATAACCACACAGAATAACCACACTCTTTTAGGCTCCATTAAAATCTAGCTACCCAGGTAGCTTTAGGGTAGGAAAAAAAAGCAAACTAGCCACACAGATTTTAGTTACTTTACAGAAGGATTCTAGGTAATACAGAAACAAATTACATAGCTAGGTGAATGTGGGTCCCTTTGTGATCATCATGTTTGTTCTGTTCAGTGTTGTACGGTCAATGCACCTGTTAGCTAACGTAATGACAGCAGACCTGGCATGTCAGAGCAATTAGCTAAAGCTTTATTCATGAAAGACCTGAAGGGGAAAGTTTGGTTCTCCGGGGCCTCTCCGATTTACCTGAGAGGATGTTTGAATGTAAGCTCAACTACAACTTGAATAACCTATTCTATCCCAAATTCCTTAAATTGTAGGAGCCCCATTATTGTAGTGGTAGCAGTACATGTAAAATCTAAAAACTCAGGGATAAGCAAGCAGTATTAATTAAAGCTGCATTTTCTGTAGCTTTTCTTTAAGCCATCACATACAGACTTCTACTACAGGCACAGTACACACCTCATCTCACTTACACCATCCCAAACCGCCAACAAATAGATGTAACCATAATTTTACAAACGAGCCCATCTCATCTTCAGCTATGATTCATACAAATGTACCCTATTTTACTATCAAAGTAGCCTAACTCGACTCAACTTGCCAAAAAACTTACTTTATCAAGGAATATCCATGCTTGCAAGAGCATGCCTACACTTTTTACTGGTCTTCAACATCGTACCAATTACCCTCTTTTCTATCTGAGGCTACCGGTCCACTTAATAGTGGAAAAGTGCCCCCCTCCCCCTCGAAGTGTAAGAACAGAAAGGGCTCCAGAAAGAAAACTTTGCAACAGAAATCACAGCTAGAGAAATTCAACTGCCTCTGCCCCCTCTGACTAACGTCACAATAACATTAACCAGAAAGTTTTGAAATGTGTCCGGATGGCATCTAGACTTCCTTGCTGTTCATCTCTCTGCTGTCATCCATCTGCCTGGCAAATTCACAACTCGGGGAACCTTCCTGACAGTTCACGGTTCTTAAGCCAAACCTCAAGTCCAAACTTGAGCAAACAACTTACGTCATTTCACCGTGCTAAGTTTTTCTCAGTGTCTGATTTCAAAAGTTTAGGCTTACTCTTGCGGGAGGCCCCCAGGATCAGAGTGACAACTACAGGCCTTAGGTGAAGTGGCCTATGCCCCCTGGGAAAGATGCGAGGACACCGGGGAGCGGAGAGAAAGGCAAGGGGTCCAAGCTTCGGCTGCCGGCGGGCCCCCTGGTCCGTGCTCCGGATGGGAAGGTTGTCTGAATGACCGCCTTTCCTCCCAGGCAAGTGCTGGTGTGGGACAGAGATGGGACCCTGCAGGGGCCGGGCGGCGACGCGCTCACGGCAGGGGACCGGGAGGGGGGCTGCGGGGTGGTGTAAGGGCCGGGTCGCACCTGCACCTCGGGGGCGTTTCCGGGTGGGGTGGGTGGGCGAGCTCCGGCTGACACTCACGCTCCGGGAGGGCCGGCTGGACGCGTCCCAAGACCGGAGCAGCAGTTCCTTGTCTCCAGCCTCGCGAGGAGAGGCCGCGCCCTCCTGGCCGGCAGCCTCCACGAGCCTGACGGCGATCCCGGGGGCGCCCTTAGGTGGCTGGGCCCAGGCGGTCCGCGGCAGCAGCGGCTCCCGCTCCTCGTCGTCCTCCGCTTCCAAGCTCCCGCCGCCGTCCTCCGACGCCAGCCGCCCGGACTCGGAGGACTCCGCCATGGCCTCCCTCTGTGCCTTCCGTGTTGAGACCGGCTCAGAGTGGCGAGCTGCCCGGCTCTGGCCTCGGCATCGCGGAGAACTGCAGCCGCTGTGGCGGGTCCAGGACACCTCACAGACTCCCTGCCCGCCAGGCGGTTGTCCCCGCGCAGTCGCCAGCCGCGCCCCACCTCGCGCCAACCCTGCGCCTGCGCGGAAGGGCGGGGGCGTAGTGGGCGGGGCGTGAGGCGGCTGTCACCTGCCGCGGCGGGAGAGGGAAGTTGCGAGGTGGGAGTGGGTGCGCTTGAGGAGCGCTGGGGTTGGCGTTAATATACGTCCGCCGAGGCTCCCCCATCCAACGTAGGTCAGTCTATCCTACACTGCAGAATTCTTTCGTAGAATTTACAACACTCCATACCTACACCTTTATTTCAGTAACTAACATTTGTTACACCTACTACAAGCCCACGAGAGTGGGGACCTTGTCTTTTGTTCAGACATTCTGGACTTCGGTTATTTGTATTTTGTCTCTCCCCCCTCCCCACAACTAATTTAGCTGGAAGTTTTTTTGGGGAGAGGGGATGAAATATTTTAATCTGACGGCAGCACATAATACTGTACAGTGAGCACACCCAGTTCCAGGAGATCCCCTCCAGGTTAGAAGGAAGTTCTCAAAATTAAGTGGATTTGTGAGAGCCTGGCCCCCTGCTCAGGGGAGGGAGAGGGAACAGAATGAACAAAGCATGGAGGTCTCCTCTCCTGTCACTCGTAGATCCAGCTCTGAGCACACCTCTTGTAATACACCAGCTCTTCAGGCTGGAGCCATTAGCCAATCTCCTTCTCCGCACTCTCCACGGAGTCTTTGCCGTGGATAATGTTCCTGCCAACTTGGATGCAGAAGTCCCCACGAATGGTCCCAAGCTTGGAGTCTGGAGGGTTGGTCTCCCCAAGCATCACTCGGCCTGTCTTCACCACGTTCAGGCCCTCCCAGACTATGACAACCACGGGCCATGACTGCATGTACTTGAGCAAGCCAGCCAAGAAGGGACGATCCTTCAGGTCGATGTAGTGCTCCTTGAGAAGGTCTTCAGAAGTCTGAATTAATTTCATAGCAATGGGGCGGAATCCCTTTTGCTCAAAACGCTTGATGATTTCTCCCACAAGGCTGCACTGCAACCCATCAGGCTTGATGGCAATGAAGGTGCGTTCACTGTTGGCCATGGTCCCCTCCAGCTGGTCTGGCTGCCTAGTGAGAAGTTTATCATTTAAAAAAATCTTTTTAAAAAGCCGTCTTTTGGTTCCACTGATTTTTTGTTTTCTAGTTCATTGATTTTTGAGCTTTATTATTTCCTTCTTGCTACTTAATTTGAATTTGATTCCTCTTGTTTTGCCAACTGCTCGAGTAGAAGAGTGTATTATTGATTCCGGACCTTTCCATTTTTTAAAAATAGAAGTATTTAAAGCTATGCCTTTCCCTCTATGCCCTGCTTTATCTGCATTCACAATTTTTGTTATTTTGTATTTTCATTTTCATCATTTCAAAATATTTTTTTATTTCCCTTATGGTTTCTTCTTAGACTCATTTCTTTGAAATGTGTGTGTAATTTCCAAATATTTAGGTGTTTTTCTAATTTAATTCTGTTGTGGCCAGAGAAGATAAATCAAGATTTCAAACTTTTTTGAAATTTATTGAGACATTTCATACCCTAGCATGTTACCTGCCTTAGTAAACAGTCTATGTGCTCTTTAAGAAGAATGTGTATTCTGCAGGTGAGTGACTCTGTAACTGACTATTGTTTCTATAAATATCAGTTCAGTATTGATAGTGTCATTCCCATCAGTTATACCTTTATGGGTTTTTAAAAAATATTTATTTTTTTAAAAATTTACTTATTTATTTGAGAGAGAGAGGAAAGCAGGGGGAGAAGCAGAGGGAGAGGGACAGGCAGACTTCAGGCTGAGCACAAGTCCCACGTGGGGCTCAATCCCCAGACTCTGAGATCATAAACCGACCCAAAATCAAGAGTCAGATGCTTGACTGATTGAGCCACCCAGGTCCTCCTATCCTTTTGGATTTTTATATTTAGTTGTTCCATCACTCATTGAGATGAGGGTTACATTCTATGATTGTACATTTGTCTATTTCTTCTTTTAGTTTGTTGAAGTTTTGCTTTATATATTTTGAAGTTGTGTTATTAGGTGCATACACAGGATCTTTATGTCTTCAGTTGGGTTTTTATTTCTACCTGATGATTTTATTTGATCCTTTCCTTCTTTCCTACCTACCTTCCTTTCATTCTTCCCTCCTTCCTTCCTTTTGTAATGGACTGTCCCTCCTTATCTCTTGTAATACTTGTGCCTTGAAGTCCATATTGTCTGATAGTAATATAGCCACTCCACTTTTCTTAGGCTTACTGTTTGCCTGATAAATCTTTTTCCACCCTTTTCAATCAATTTGTATCTTTATGTATGCGTGTTTGTAAATATGCATCTCCTGTAATAGCTTATAGTTGGTAATAAAATCTTGATTTTATTATTTACATTTAGTCTGATAATTTCTGGCTTTCATTTGGAGATTTTAGTCTACTTATTTTTAATGTAATATTGTAGTTGTACTTAGATTTACTGCCATTTGCAACCATATTCTATATGTTTAATCCTTTTTTTTTTTTTGTTCTTCTGTATGTCCCTTCTTGCTTTCTTTTGGGTTAATCATTATTTCTTCATACTTCATCTTAAGTCCTCTATTGGCCTTCTGCTAAACCTCTTTACATTAATTTGAGTGCTTATTCTAGCACTTACTGTATACATCCTTAAATTATCTCAGTGTGCATAGAGTTTATATCATAGTACCTGATGTAAAATGTGAAAACCTTGAGAAAGTGTTGTTCTACTTATCTCCCATCCTTAATGTTATTATTGTCATATATTAGATCCATATATATTTAAATATAGTCAATAATTTTTGTCTTGAACAATTACATGTCTTATAAAGAAATTAAGAAAACAACCTATACTGTTTTGTATTTACCTATATTTTGCCATTTTCAATGCTCTTTTTTTTTCCCCCCTAAGTGCTCTTCATTCCTTTCTGAGGACCCAAGTTTCCAATTAGTATAAATTTCCTCTGAAGAATTTTTTTAAAAGCATTTCTTGTAATAGACATCAGCTGGTGATAAATTTTAAGTTTTCAATTATCTGAAGTTATTTTTATTTCACCATCACTTTAAAAATAAACTTTCTCTAGATAAAGAATTCTGGATTATGTTGTCCCTCTGCTCCCCCTCCAAGTTCAAGTCTAAAAAGGTAATTTCATTGTCCTCTACCCTTCATTTTTTCTGAATTGTGTCCCTCCACCCACCCACCCAGGTTCCACTATGTCATTTTTTTATAGATGCTTTTAAGATTTCTTCTTTATCCTTGCTTTTTCAATAATTTCACCATGATTCTCTTGATATAAATTTCTCTCTCTCTATATATATATATATATTGCTTGAGTTTTGCTTGGGTTTCTTGGATCTGTAGGTGTACGTATTCCAACAAATTTGGAAAAATTTCAGCCATTATTTTTTCAAACTTTTTCCTGTCACATTCTGGGATTCTCATTATATATATGTTAGACTATTTGATAATGTCATAAAGATCAATAGGGTTGTATTAATTTTTTCAAGAAGTTTATCTCTGTTTTACAGATTATATAATTTCTCTTAATCTGTTTTTAAATTTGCCAAGTCTTCAGCCACTTCTAATTGACTGTTAAACCCACCCAGGGGGTGTATTTTCAAATTTTGTGCTTTTCAGTTCTAGAATTTTCATTTGACTCTTTTTAAGAGTTTCTATGAATCTGTTAACATTTTCCATCTGTTAATTTATTATGACTATATATATTTTTAAATCCTTGAGTATATATAAAGTGTTTGAAAATCTTTGCTAATTCTTGTATCTGAGTTATCTTAGAGTCAGTTTCTATTGATTGCTTTTTTTCTTGCCTATGGGTCAAATTTTCCCTTTTTAATGTATTTGTTATTTTTTAAATTGTATATTAGATTTTGTGGATGATATATTGTGGAACCTCTAGATTCAATTTTCTTCCTCTGATGAGTGTTGATATATTCTAGTATGTAGTAAAGTAATCCAGAGTCAAATTCCACCTGAAATTTTTGATCATTTCTTTCAACAATCTTGATGTTGTTTTTGCCTGGGCTCCTTGGAGTCTCCCTCATGCACTGAGTTCAGGAGTCAACCAAGGATTTGGGTAGGGTGTGTGTGTAGATTTTGGAGTTCTCTCCTTCTGTTAGTCCTTCCTTTTCAGGATTTTCCTCCTCCATTTCTAGGTGTTCTGGTAGCTCCAGACTCTAACCTTAAGCCATTAGGACTGTGGCTTTCTGATTGACTTCCAGGTGCTGTTCACAGTACAGACTGAGTAATCCTCCCCCACCCCCATGAAAAGATGTATGAGCACAAATCATACTTACTGTATTTCAATGTTTCGAAGAACAGCCATCCTTTCAATTACTGCCTGCCTGCTTTTGGTTGCTTTCCAGTATCTTCAAATAATTCTTTTTGTATTTTCCCTAAAGTTTAGCATTTTTATCTGTAAATGGGTTAGTCTAATACAACCTCCTTTGACATATTTTATTGGAAATGTATCCTTTAATGAGATAAATGGTACTATATTTTTGTCAGTAGTTTACATGTTAGTACTGGACTCTTACTTATTGCTTGATAAGGCAGGATTCAGTATCAGTTCTATTTGCAGTTTTAGTTTTCAAAGACATAAATGCTGAGAAAATCTGTTGAAATAAATAGATGAATATGGGAAACATTTTATAATAGCAATGTCACTCAAATCTTTGATCTTTCTTTCAAAATATGTACCAAGATCACTGAGTATTTTATCTGATTACCAAAAATTATTTTTATGATTAATCATCACATACCTAATTCAGGTTCTCCTTTGAGTTTTTTACTTTCTCAATTTCTGGAAAATATATCAAAAAGCCTTTTAAAAACATATCCAATTATTAATAATTGCACTGTAACTCTTTCACTTCAAGGTACCTTATCTTTTAACTCATAATATGATACTATTTGCTAAATATAAATATATTTATATATTTATATATGTAGCAAATATATTTTGCTAGATATAAAGATAAACTTATACATTATATATAATAAATATATTTTGCTAAATATAAATATAATATGATACTATCTGCTAAATAATATGATACTATTTGCTAAATGACTTTTATCTTATCAAAACCTTGGAACTATAGGTTGACTCATTCAATATATGTGAAACAGCTAACTTAAAAATTAACTGGTAAAGCCAGGCTGCATTATCAAATCAATAAGTCAAAACAGACTTTTAAAAATTCACATGAATATGGTAAAATATGTTCCTGTGTCAACATCTCAGTTTTGAGGGCTCTGCTACCTTCAGTGTTTCTCACAGATATTTGTTTTGTTTCCATGGAATATTCCCTCTGCCTTTTGGCTAAGATCAAGTGTAGTATCTGTTCTTATCAGTAGTCAGGGTCTAGAAGAGGCAAGATCTTTAAATGAAACTTGCCACCACTCCCACAAACTTATTCTACAATATCTATGTATTCAGGACTTCTTAACACAGGACTAAATGCACCATGTCTAATGTGGCCATTACTTTTAAAATAATGCTCCTTTAATAAGAAAATGCAGGAATAATTGCTGCTATCTCATGGGCCTTTGTCTAAGGAGACTTTTCCAAAATCTGTATTTCTAATCTTTGCTAGGAGCCTCAGGTTTTTTACACCCTGAAGCAAGGAGCATTTAGATGATTCAGGAGAGATACTCCTACACCAACTGGCATACTACAGTTCAATTCTGGCACTAATCATCCAGTGTTAGCACAGAACCCATAAGTTAAGGGGTCAGTCCTATGTAAACCTGCTCTCACTTCAGAAGCCAGCCGTATTTCAGGGGGCCCCCAGGCCACTTGCATTTATGACCAACTGTCTACAAATTTGGGGGGATCCCATGACTCCCTCAGATTCTGCAATATGTAGAATAACACACAGAACTCCGCAGAGGTCGAAGTTCTTTCCCTTATGGAGATTACAAGGACATGGAACTTACGGGCAGATAAACAAGTAATTACAATACAGTACACTAAGTACCATGTGAAGACTACTATGAATTCATGTAAGAGGGGCAAAGATCAGGAAAGGACGTTAAGAAAGAGAATCTAGGAGTAGGGGAGAGACTTGGCTGGAGTAAAATTCCTCCTGAAATTTCTGACATTTCCTTCAGCAATCCAGCTGTTTTCTTTTGCTGGGCAAATGGATGAAAGGGAAGGCCCTCAGGGCAGATGACATTTAGTTTAGTTTTTTTTTTTTTTTTAAGGTTTTTTAAGTTTACTTGAGAGAGAGAGAGTGCATGAGTGAGGGAGAGGGGCAGAGGAAGAAGCAGAATCTTCACTGAGCTCTATGTGATGCTCAATCCCAGGACCCCAGGATCACAACCTGAGCTGAAAGCAGATGCTCAACTGATTGAGCCATCTCGGTGCCTCAAGGACAAATCACATTTAGAAGGAGACTTGGAGGCTGAGAAATAGCTGTTTATGAAAAGAATGGGAGAAAGAGAAATCCTGGCATAAGAGGCAACTTGAGCAAAGACGCTGAGGAGTGCCTGTTGTGATTTAGGCGCCAAAGAGAGAACAGAGTGAGTGGTGGTGGTGAGAGAGAGAAATAAGACACTGTGTTCAAAAGGTAGTCTAGGTCTTTATTGTGTTGCCTTTCATTACAAATCTCATGCTGAGATTTTCACCCTTTTGCTGAAGGTTCTGACTGCCCCTCCATTCTCTGGCTAGAACCCAGGGTGGAGAATAGCAAAAGATGAGATTAGAGACTTAGGGCATTTATGAAGCTGGACTTTGTGGGTCTGAGGAGAGCTTGGATTGAATTGGAAATTCATTGAGTCCATAGCTCTCTCAAAAAGGATAACAGCTTTTGCTTAAAGGTATTTTTAAAATTAATTAATTTATTTGACAGAGAAAGAGAGAGTATAAGTAAGCAGAGTGGCAAGCAAAGGGAGAAGCAGGCTCTCCATGAGCAGCGAGCGTGATGCGGGCCTGGATCCCAGGACCCTGGGACCATGACCTGAGCCAAAGGTCGCTTAACCAACTGAGCCACACAGGCTCCTGCTTAAAGGTATTTTAAGAATAGCTTAAAGGATTTTAAACAAAAGTTTGATTCTTCTAATAAATGAACAGAATACATAACTCTAAAATACTGTTGAAGATTAATCTTAAGCATGTATACATACATGCATTGAATGTTTTTATAAATGTACACAGAAAAGTGATAACCATGTTTGCCTCTGGAAAAGGAATGAGAAATTAGAGATTGGGGTGGGCAGGAGATCTACTTTTCTCTCTATACAAGTGTCAGGACCATGAGTGGCTTGTTGCTACTGGTTGGGCTCCATCAGCAACCCTCTTTCCTTCAAGGCTCCCCAATCTCAGTTGAAAACCATACTTACTAAGCAAATACAGATTCAAAATGTCCTAGTTTCTCCATTCATTCATTCAACAAAACTTATTCCCCTACTATGTGACAGGTGTTCTCCTAGTGCTAGAGTGAGAGGAGTGAACACATCTCTGTTCTCAAGAAGCTTCCATTCTCATGGGGGAGATAAACAATAACAGATAATGAAGAGGATTTAGCACATAAAATGATAACACATGTAAGGAAAAAGGACAATGCAGGGTGAGGAATACAGAATGATGGTGGTGTGAATGGGTATGTGCTATCTTACATAATAAGGTAGTTTTAGTGGGTTGAATGGTGGTTCCCCCAAAAGATATGCCCACATCAAATCCCTGGAACCTGTGAACATTATTTTATTTGAAAAAAAGATCTTTGCAAATGTGATTAAGTTAAGAATCTTGGGATGAGATTATCCTAGATTATCCTAGATTATCTTGGTTGGCTTTAAATGCAATGACAGACAGAGGGAGGTTTGAGAGAGAAGACAAAAGGGAACAGATGTGAAGATGAGACACAGACTGGAGTGATGTGGCCACAAGTCAGGGAAGCCAAGGAATGCCAACAGCCAAAAGAAACAAGTACAATAGTCAAGCACACCAGAAGAATCTTGATAGAATTGAGTGTGATAGTGATAGCTATTAGGCTCTTGGGAGAATCTCCCAAATATACTAATTCTTTCTATATGGAAATTTTGAGGGGGAAAAAAAAAGAAGCAATTCTGGAGCTTCGACTTCTGTATACCTTTCACACCATTTGAATTATTTTAACCAAAAAATTATGTTCAAAATTATTTTAGGGCATACAAAGTTTCTACAGCAATGGGAAAAAAAAAACAAGAACTATTTGACTAGGACAAAAGTTTTAATTAGATGTGATTTTAAAGGTTGTGGTTCAACTGCTATGCAATCAGTAAATGCAGAAAACAGAGAACACTACTGTTGGAGTCAATTTGATAATAGCCACAGGTTGATAATCTGTTTTTGGCTTTGTTGATCTAGCTGCAGTGGACTTCTGCTTCATGGGGAATCTATTGTTAAATTGAGAAAACACAGAGATCTTCTAGATAAGCCCTTTGATTTGTATTCTGCTCTACTTCAACATTTACATGTGCATGTTGTAATTAGAATACAGGTATATTTAAGGAAAACTGAATTCCCAGTTTCCTTCATTTTCAAAATTTATCTTACACTAATATTGGATCTTGCTTTAAGCAGAATCTGTCCTCAAAAACTTATGTATAAATAAAATGCTGGTTTAATGCAATATTAATGAAGTCTACAGTTTACTGAAAGTCAGCTGCTGTTCCAGGTACTTTGAGTTTATTAACATATGCACCCTCACGGCAACTTACAGAGGCAAGGATTCTTATTATCCCCTCTCTGCCCATGGAAAAACTAAGGCATATAAAGGTTAAGTACTCTGTCCCCACACATAAGTGGCAGAGTTAACAGTGAAGACAGGTGGTCTGGCTTCATCTTCTTAAGCCACTCTATTATGCAGCCTCCCTTCCCTTGGGATACCAATGGAAAGTTCTTTTGGAATCACAGTTTTGATCATTGTCACTAATCTCTAATGCTATCCCATTGCTTGTCAAAACACAAACTAATAATTTACTATGGCATGTAATTCCTCCCAAAGACTGGGCTCTAGCCTCTGACATAAGCTTTATCTTTTACCTCGTCCCACTTAGAGCCATCCTGAACTTCTCCCTCTTTCTAGAATCTAGAATATTTCATGTCTCTGTGTCTGTCCTTGCTGTTAGAATATCCTTACCCTCTTCTTCACTGGGTTAACATCTACCTGGCATCTAAATTCTAGTTTAATGTCAATTCCTTTGGAATACTATCCCTAGTTTCCTAAACAGAGATCATTATGTCTCTGCCTTGCATTCTCCCCAAACCCTTGCTCTGAACTCTGATGGAATCCTCTCCTACTGAAGTTGGGTTATTTCCCTATTTGAAGGTACCACGAAGATGTGAGCCCTTTCAAGGAGAAATGTGTTGTTCTCTTCTCCATCGTTCTCTCTCTCCTCCTCTAGTTCCCACTAGGAGAGTGACCAGAACATAGAGTGTGTTTGACAAAAGTTACAGAAATTAATGAACAAATGAATGAATGAGTAAAATTGTATTGAAAAGAATTCTGTAAATGGATTTTGTAGTAGAAGCCATCACCCCCAACTCCTCTTTGATGGCACTGATATCTGCTCTCCAAATATCACCAAGATAATTTGTGCTGGAGGTTCCCAAGAGCACCCCCCGGTTTGATGATTCACTAGAAGGACTCACAGGGCTCAGTATATAATCATATTCATCGTGACTTATAATAGTGAAAGGATACAAAGCAGAATTAAGAAAGGAAAAAGTTACATGGGATGAAGTGTAGAGGAAACCAGGCACTCACTTCCAAGAGCTCTCTCCCAGTGGAATCACACAGGATCCTTACACCTTCTCTAAACTATAAGTCATGACAACATTTGTGAAATATTATCTATGAGGAAACCCCATGAGAGACTCAGACCCAGGGTTTTTATTGGGGCTGTTCATATAGGTACCTTCTGCCTAGCATCCATCAAAACTCCAGATCCCTAAAAGCAAAGAAAGAGTTCAGCATAAACCATATTGTTTCTGCAAGCAGTTTGGATACAGTGAATCGCTTTTACCAGGAATGGTGGGAACTCTCCTAAAATCAAGTTCTCAGATGTCAGCCAAGGGCCATCATGACCTTTTCAGTGATGATCACAACTGCCAAATGAGAAGAGGAGCTCCTGAAGTGAAGGACACATCTCAGCAAGAAAAGAGGGAGGGAGTTGGTCAGCCCCATGCTCCAGAATGAATAAAAAAGACATAAGCCTACTTCCTCAGAGACTAACTCAGAAGGCAGTTAAGAAAAGAGTTGTCAGATTTGCGGGGCACCTGGGTGGCTCAGTGGGTTAAACCCTCTCCCTTTGGCTCAGGTCATGATCTCAAGGTTCTGGGATCAAGCCCTGCATCGGGCTCCCTGCTCAGTGGGGAGCCTGCTTCCCCCTATCTCTCTGCCTGTCTCTCTGCCTACTTGTGATCTCTGTCAAATAAATAAATAAAATCCTTAAAAAAAAGAAACGAAAAGAGTTGTCAGATTTGCTTTTCCAAAATCCTGGTTTGAGATAAGGAGGGGGATGGGTTCACGGGATGCAAACCTGTGGTGGTGGTTAAAAATGCAGTTTAAACTGGTATTTCCAGTTTGTGCAGCTTATATTAGGAAAATTTAAAAATACTTGACAACTATATAGATGTATAAAACTCAAATTTTGTCTTTATTTCAAATAGAAAGCTATAATCCCCAAATGCCAGTTTAATTGCAGGTGCTAGAAAAATCCAGGAACAAGAGAGCAGGGCTGTGGTTTAACAAGTTTTATAAACATTGTCATTTCCCCGGGATTTTTAATTCTGTGGTTGCCTATTTGTCTGAAGTAAAGAATTAAAAACACTGAAAACAAAGAGAGGGCTATGAACTTGTCAGCAGGAAAATAGGGAGCTGGGCAAACTGAGTATCCCGCCCACTCCCTGCTGCTAGGCTTGGGGGAGAGCAGGTGAGTGGGTGACAACAGGTGCGGAAAGCAAAGGAAAATAGGTCAAATCCTTAAGTCCTGAACAGAGAGAAAGAAATAAGTGACAGGTGCAGGCCTCCAGAGAGTCTGCGGCTCAGACTTTGAAGCCTGTATTCATTTCCTGGGTCTGTCTTTACAAATTTTCCCAAACTTGGTGGTTTAAACAACAGTCATTCTCCAGCAGTGGGGGCCTAAACTTGGAAATCAAGGCTTTGGTAGGGCCACACTCCCTCTAAAGACTCTTCCTTGCCTCCTCCAGCTTCCAGTAACTCCCAACATCCTTGGCCTGTAAACCCATTGCTCTAATTTTTGCTCCAAAGTCACTCAGCCTTCTCTCTGTGTATCTCTCTGTGTCTTCTCCTCTTATAAGAACACCAGTCATTAGATTTAGAACCTTGACTATCCAGTATGACCTTATCTCAACTAATTATTATCTGCAAAGACCCTATTTCCAAATAAGGTCGCATTCTGAGGTTTTGAGTGGACACAAATTTTGGGGGTGAAAGGGTCGAGGGGAGCTATGCATTCCGCTGTAAAATGCCCTCACAGTAACTTGCACCTGTTATTATCAGATGGAAGGTTCCCCCATCAAAGCCTTGGTATGTATATTAGTACAGCTTTACAAAAAAGTAAAACATTAACCAACCTAAAAAGTAGTCACAAGACAGAGTGAGCCAAAGCAAAACTGCTTCCTGCCTGTGACCAGATTTGTGCTTTTTCTTTTTTTCCTTAGATGAGAAGATCATGATTCTAAACTTCACAATGAAAACGTTTTGTTGCAGGAAACCTGCCAGAAAATCTGCCTATGAAACAACACAAGCTGAATGTGGTTCCATTCATTTTGGGGGACATGTCAAATGTGCTCTGAGCTTCCTCAGGTGGTCCCCTCCTCACTGAGTATATGACAGGCTCACCTGCCAGGATCGAGATATAATCAAAGGCTAAGAAGGGGCCAGGATCCATATGCTTGTAAACATACCCGAACCTGTCCAAACCATCCGTGAAGATGCCCCACCTACACTAAATGACCTTCAGCCACCAACTTCTAGAAGGAGCTCCTCTACTAGGCTTCTCTTTAAGTTGGCCTCAGAATAAAAGATAAGTTTATTTGTTCGAGAAACTCTGGCTCTTTGGAAATGGTCACTCTTGGCTCTGAGGAAACACTTGAGAGTGGTTGCACAGTCCTTTCTACTCCCAGTTAGACTTCTGGACACTGGCGTAGATTAACAAAGAAATGTATGTGCTGATACTATTTTTAACTTTTATCTCAGAGTTAGTATTTTTGGCCAATGAAGTAGATGCAAGAGAACCTCAGAAGTTAAAGTGCAATCATTTCTGGTCCACAAAAAATTTTCAAATGTAATATTAAGCTATTAAGAAATTAGCATAGGCTAAATGTGTCCTGCAAAAATTTATACGGTGATATCTAATTCCTATTGGGATGGTATTTGGAGGTGCAGTCTCTGAGAGGTAATTAGGTCATGAGGTTGGAGCTCTCTTTAAAGGATTTAGTATCCTTATTAAAAAAAAATCCCAAAGAGCTCTGGTGTCCCCTTTCACCACATGAGGATCCAGCAAAAAGTTGGCTGCCTATGAATCAGGAAGCAGGCTTTCACCACTCACCAAATCTTCTGGTGCCATTAATTGGACTTCCCAGCCTCCTCAAGTATGAGAAATAAATTTCTATTGTTTATAAGCCACTCAGCATGTAATAGTTCTGTTAGATCACACCAAATGGACTAAGACAGTCATTCTTAACATGGACGGCCCTTTCCTAAGGATTTAATCTATCCATCCCTCCATCCACCCACTCTTCACCCCGTTGATTCTACTTTTGGAATATCTCCTAAGTCATCAACTTCTTTCCTTTCGTCACTCCCAGCCCCATCCAAAGCATCATCATCTCTGTCTTGACCACTCCAATAGTCTCTTAACTAGACTCTTATTTCTGTTCTAACCCCCCAAATATTTAAGGTGTCATGGAAAGCAAAAACAGATATCCCAAAGCAAACTGGTTTAAAAGAAATTCATTATCTTGCAAAGGAGGAAGGCCAGCAAGTGAGCAAGTTTGGGAGCTGGTTGACTCAGGGGCTCATCATTGTCACCAGAGACCCAGGTTCTTTACCATTTCAGCTCATGCTTAGTTTGCTGGCTTTACTCTCAGGCTGCTACCCTTATGGGTGAACATGGCTAGACAGTGTTGTAGGCATGTTCATACACAGACATGGCCATATCTACAGGAAGAGATTGTCCCCTAGTGCAATCCTATAAGTGAAAATACCTTTCCCATAAGTCTCCTGTGATAGACCTCCCCTCAAAACTCCTTGCTGAGAACTGGTCCACATGCCAACAGTGGAATCAATCACTGACAAGGAGAATGAGACCATTGTACTGACTTGGACAATCAATTTAACCTTGGAGTTGGGAATGTGATTCCACTTTTCCTGAGTCACCTTGAAGAGATGGACACCAGACTAAATTATAATTCTGGTGGTAAGAGGTAAGGGAGGAAAAGATATCAGCCGCAGAAAGTGTCCGCCAGGACTTCCACTCCATGTCTCTCTTCTGTAGAGCTGGCAGAGTTATCTTCTCAACTTGCATTTGTAATTATGTTCCTCCTCTGCAGAAAGCTTCAGTGGCTTCACTTGGAATGTAATTAGATACTTTAAAATGTGATCCAAAAACCTTGTTTGAGTTGACAAAGCTTTGCAAGCTCTGGACATTTCCCCTCCCCACTTTCTGTAATCCATCCTTCTGGTTTCCTCTCTCAGGGCTTGTGCCTATGGCTGCACATGGATTGTATCAGTCAAGGTTCTCCAAAGAAACAGAACCAATGGGATATAAAAGATTTATTTTGAGGAACTGGCTCATGTGATTGTTGAGGCTGGCAAGTTCAAAATTTTGTAGGTCAGGCCAGTATATTGGAAACTCAGAGAGGAGTTGATGATGCTGTAGTCTTGAATTTCCTTTCAACTGATTGGATGAGACCCACCCACATTATGGAGAGTGATCTCTTTCATTTAAAATGAGCTGATTATAGATGTGAACCATATCTCCCAAATACCTTCACAGCCATGCCTAGACTAGTGCTTGATTAAATAACTGGGCACTACAGTCTAACCAGGTGGACACATTGACCATTCTTCTCCTCCCATCTAGCTAAAACATACCCACTCCCTCTTCCAGGTCTCAATTTCCCTGGGAAAACTTCTTTGGGGCCCTCCTTCCCCAATCCAAATAAACTCTCTAATTAGCACTACTACCCAATTTTCTAATAAGCTGTTTATTTATTTACTAACTAGAACATAAGCCTAAAGAACAAAAACTGTGCTTAGTTCACTGTCTTGCCCCATCAGTTAGTGCAGAACCTGCCACATAGCAGGTGCTCAATAATAGCTACCAAGGTAAAATATCTGGTCCAACTCCATTTTATGGTTGAAATAATAAGTTTAGAGGTGAAAAACACCTTATTCAGGATTACCCCACCAATCAGTAACAGAGCTAGATTAGACCGCCTGCCTACAGTTTCATGCATGTTCTCCTCCTCTTTGTCTGGGGAGGTTAAGGTCCACAATGTGTGACAAAGTTTTGTATTTACAGGAGTGAGTGTGTCCAGCCCTTTTGTATTAAAAAAGAGATGCACACTCACTCAGGTTTCTGCAATAGGGTTTTGTGGGATTTTAAAAAAGTCTACACATGATAATAGGAAGCTCATGTGACAGAAACTACTGTCCAGCTGAACTTGAGAGAAACCTGTCCAGGAAGTAGCCTCTCTCTTACCCCCCACCCACACCCCCCAGCAACAAGGGGTCACCAATTCTCTGCCATCATTCTAATTCAGTACTGCCCGATCTCATCTGTCCTTTTCCTGCTAACCACTGACTGCTCATCTGGTCCTGCTTTCCTGACCTCATGGCCACTGCTTATGAATACAATGGGCTCACTCATGCTTTCTCCTTGCAAGTTTTCAGAGTCTCTTCCTGCCACCCAGCCAACTCTCTCTTTGTATTTTCTAAATCTAGTTTCCAACAGGTCACTCTGGTTGGCTTCTTTTGTTACTATCTTTCCTATTTGGATAGGTTTTCATGCTTCATCACTTCAAAGGTTAGCCCATGAATGGGCTGCTTTTAGGTCCTGTAGGTTGTAATGGAGGAAGTCTGGAGGCAAACAGATCACATAGCTTAGAACATTCCAGAGACTACAAGGGGGCATTTTTTTTTCTTTCCCAGTGACCAAGAGTAAGGCAGATACCTTCACTGACCTTTCCAATACAGCAGAAAAGAGATGACCAGAGTTTTCAGGTAATGGTCCAAAGTACTACCTCATGGCAAAATATGGTAGAATTTTAAAGTGGCTCAGCTGCCCTCATTTCTGGAACATGGTGGTAAATGCATTTTTGGGTTAAGAGGCTGGGAGTAAAACATCTGTGGGCAGTGTGAAGAAAATGAGAAAAAAATGGAAAATGGAAAGAAATAAAATAATCCTGAGATTATAACATTACTTGACTTGGACAATAACAAGTGAATATAAATGAAGCTAGATCTTAAAGTGATTTCTATGAAAACAGACAACTACGTTTTATTTTTCTTCCTTTCCTCTTCTTCTTCTTCTTTTTTTATAAAGATTTTAATGTAATCTGGTAGAGTAGAAGAAAATAACTCAATGTTCTGAAAATAAATTTCCCAGAGGAGGCCATTAAGGCAGCCCTTTTGTTTCCTGTCATACTCTGAATCAGTTACAAGGACAAACTCTATTTGTTTGGGTACATTAATTTTGCTCAATGGCCTTTCTATAAAATGAGCCTTAAATTGATGGGACTGGACCTCAGCAAAGAAGAAGTTCCAATTTTCTCTGGATGGATTATTCCGGACGTGCAGTGGAAAATTATTATTAATAGCGATTCATGTTTACTATCCAGTGAGCATGAGAGAAAGATAGAGTTTAGAAATGCAGCTGTATCCAACTAAGCAGTGAGCATCATAGGACAAATTACTAGGGAGTGATGACCCCAATCTTTGGTTCTTGTGTGGCTAGTCGGTTTGGGCTACATTTGGTGTGTTGGATCATTGGTTTTCTCTGACTATATCTTGGCTTGGGGACTTCAGGGAAGTAAGATAGGTTTTTGAAATGACCTAGTCATGTGAGTTGTCTTCTTGCAGGTTCCTTGTGGTGCTTAGGCTCTGGTGGCATCCACATGTTTATTTCAGTTGTTCAACTGAGCTGAACGAACATGCTCCCTTCCCTCATGGAGTTGATATTTTAGTGATTAAATTCGGTTCCTAGGTCTTTCTGATTCTGATTCAGCCTTCAAAGATCGAACAATTGCAGCGACATTTTGTGGCTTTGGATTTTCCTTTCCAGGTTAAGGGGTTAGAGGTAAACCATGCTGTAAGAGGGTATGAAGAAGGAAATACAAAGAAGTAAAATGTCTCCATGTTCTTGGGGCTTAATCAGAACCCAGCTAGTCCCTATGATTAGTGGGGTATGAAGATTTACTATAATGCTCATTTCTCATACATGCATATGCTTTTGTTACCTTTGTCATTTGAATTTTGTGCTAAGCTCATTCCTGAGTTTATTTTTTCTTTTTATTCTGCAGAATAAATGAAGACAAACCAAATGAGAACAGGCAAGGTATCTTTATTTAGATCCTACAACAGCAAGGGAGTCAGCCATCATCACTCGCATTTTGGCAGAGACCGAAAGGCAGGCAGAGGAGCAGGAAAGTTTTATAGCGAAACAAAGGGAAGGCTTCAGGTGTGTCCTAATTAGAGGGTGTTGGCTTGGGGAAGCTGGAGGTGGGCTGACTAGAAGGGGGTGTTCTATGTGACTGGTTAGGGGCATTCTATGTATTGGGCTATCTTTGGCTGGTCCAAAGTTAAAAAATTAAAGAAGTTCACTTACTAATCAAGTCCTGGCTGTTTGGGGTCAATTGTTACAAAGTTTATTGTCTAGTTTAATGGCTGCTTGATAAAAATAGTGGTCTGAAGGTTAGCTTCCTGGCCTAGTTACTACAGATAATAGGTTGGTTTCCCAGGCTGATTGCTGCAGGTTGTGGGTCAGAGTCTGTTTTTATATATGGTTTGGTCGTTGTTTATATATAATCAGTCTCTCATTCATTTGTTTTACTTGGGTTGCTTCATTTGTTTTAACTTTTAAATCCTTTAGTTTTTACATATTTATTAATAGCCATCAATTCTGCAACCTTCATGGTACATTTTCAAGAACTTTCAATGAACAAAATAATGCATGTTCATTGCATAAAAAGTTTTAAAATGGAAATAAGGAAATGGAAAAATAATTTTATAAACCCCCACCAACCATATCCCTACTGACAATTTGCTCTATGTTTTTCCTACGCATATATATCAGTATAATCTCATAGTACTTCGTACATTCATAAGTTTGTTTTCTCCCACTGGGGTTTTGCAGGGATGGAGTGTATTTCTCATTCAACCGTTACTCCCCAAACATTGCAGAATGCATTGAATATAGTAGTAGTATATTCAACAAGTATTAATTGAATATTTTATGTTGAACCACATGAAATTGTCTCTTTTTAAGTAAAAAAAAAAAAAGATCAAATAATGGCAACTTGATGTGGTTAAACCTAGTAGATGGATGATTGGATGGCTAGACAGACAATGGATGGATGAATTATAAAACCTTTTACCATTGTCAGCTCTATTCTGCATCAAAATTCTGGATGAATGTGTTGTGTCCTCTTGACAATGATTGGGAACATTGTGACTTCTGCTCTCAACTTATTTATTTCTTCCATTTGTTTATGACTGTTATTTAGCCAATTACCAAATGGCAGTGTCAGTCCTTCTCATCCATATATACGTTCAACATTTTTTATAAGATTTCAGTCTCCTTGTCATGAGTAGATGGATCATTTCATTTTTTAATTCTTTGAGCTTCAGTTTAGGATTTTGGCTAATTTTGCAAGACATTGATTAGGGAGGTTTTGCAAGACATTGATTAGAGAGGTCTTTTTCTTTCCTGATTAAAAGCATATATGAAATCCTTTCTCCAGCGCTCTTTTATTCGTATCTAGTAATTGTGGATATAAATATATGACTCTGGTGATCTGTCAAATACTATATTATGTGAATTTTTCAGGAAGCAAAATCTTTTTTTTTAATCATTTCAGAATATTGTCATTAGTCAGACTAAGGATTCTGGAGGTAAATCTTAAGTAAAATGAATTGTTTTCAATAAAACACTATAATAGCAAATCACTGCTGCCAACTCCTGTTTAATATTCCTCCTGTTATAATATCTGTTTATAATATCTGGAGTAGAGTTGCCATTAAATTATCTTTAATGCTGTGATCCTTAGGGCTTGTTGTTTAAAACTATAACCAGTTGGTACTTGAGTATAGTGGGTAAAAGAACAAAGTTGGGGGATGACTGCGTGGCTCAGTGGGTTAAGCATCTGCCTTCAGCACAGGTCATGAACCCTGGGTCCTGGGATCTAGTCCTCATTGGGCTCCCTGCTCTGTGGGGAGCCTGCTTCTCCCTCTGCCTGCCATTCCCTCTGTTTGTGTTCTCTCTCTCTCTCTCTCTCTCTAACAAATAAATATATAAAATCTTAAAAAAAAAAACAAAAGAGTCCAAGATTGACTGTCCTTAGTTCTCTTTCCTTCCATGTCTGTCTCATTTAAGTCCTGATACCTCAGGCGTGTTACCTTTCCCCTTGGAGTCTCAAGTTACCTCCTCTGTAAAATGGTTCTGTAGACTGAATGTTTGTGTGCCTCCAAGCTACATGTGTTGAGTCCTAACCACCAAAGTGATGGTATTAAGAGGTGGGGCCTTTGGGAGGTGATTAAGTCATGGGGGTAGAGCCCTCATAAATAGGATCAGTGTCCTCATAAATGAGACCCCAGAGAACTCCGTCACCCCTTCTGCCATATGAAGCTACATGAAGAAGACTGCCATCTATGAACCAGGAAGTGAGCCTTCATCAGACACTGAATCTGCCAGAGCTTTGATCTTGGACTTCCTAGCCTCCAGAATTGTGAGAAAGAAATGCTTACTCTTTACAAGCCACTCAGTCCACAGTATTTTGCAATAGCATTCTGAAAGGACTAAGACAGATGGGCATAGTGTTATCTTGGAAGTTAGAGTCATTTATTCTTTCATTCAATATGCACTTTCTCATGTGTCCACGTTCTGTTCTCACCACTGTTATTGGGTGTCACAATCCCAGGAGAAATACATTCACACAATACATTCACTTTGCTTTCGAGGTTCTAAGGATGCAGTGAGAGAGGAGGCAGGCAAGGCTTTTTCCAATCTTTTGTTCCAGTGTAATGTCACTGGCAGATCAAAACCAGCGTGTTGTAGTTGGAGGAAGGGGTATGTGAGTCCAAATCTGTTATTAGAACTTGGGAAACTTCTAAACACTTCCTGCTCCATTCCCTCCTGGACAAAATGTAAATAATGGCTTCTGCCTCTCTTACCTCCTAGAATTGTGGAGGCAGTTACTTACACCTGTTAGCAGCTTACATACATTATTGTAATTCAATGAGATCATCAAATGAGATTAACTCTTTGATTGCCCTTTATAAACTGTCAAAGTAGTAGTAGGGATTAAAATTATTACTTAAAAAAAATCAAACTCAGGTTGGTTTGAAGAAAGCAATGCTTTTCTGGTTTTTTGGTTAGAGAGTTAAACATTCCCAGAGGAGTTTTAGAACTCTTTTCTGCACTTGGGTAGGAAATGTATCCACAGCATTTCTGGACGGCATCCCTCTCCCCTCTGCTTATTAGCATTACCTGAAATTGTAAGGGCCTATTTAGAAACTGTCCCTGCTCCCCTTCCCCCAGGGGATTTACAGGTAACAAAGCCCAGATACAAAGGTGGGTCAGGCCAGGTGGCCTGTTTGCTGTCTCCCTGGTTACCAAGGAGTATGGACCCCGCCCTTTGGGAGCCCTTTTGGCGCCAATCCCAATCAAGGTGTAATAGGCTGGTTCAAATGTCTACTAGGGTAAATTGTAACTCAGTTGGTCACCTAGCATCCTGTGTGTGTTACAATGTCATTGGCCACCTATGCATGGCCAGGCCCGACCGCATGGCCTTTGCCCTTAAAAGCTAGCCTGTGAAACAGAGAAGGGTCGCCCTCTCTTGTAAGAGGTGCGGCCCGAACGTTCGGTTAGATTCTTGATGCTTGGCGTGAAATAAAGCTTTGCTTGACCTTCGCTTTGTATCAGTCTCGCTCCTTTAATCACGGACCCATTATTGGGGCATAACAGAAATACATCTTAGAAATACCTGTACCTGGGTCTCTCACCCCAAACCATTGCATTGCAGCCCCTGGGGATAGGACATTTAAAACAATTAAAAATCACCTCTAAGTGATTCTAATATGCAGCCTGGGTGGAAAGCGCAGCCCCAAGAAATGTTCTTCCAAACTAAAGCCTGCGGTTTTGCCAGAATGACTCTTGAGCATTACAACTGTCCCGAGTGGGAGAGTGGTGGTTTGCTCAGCTTCCCTCCACGTTCTGAAGGAGGCAGCTGCGGCAATGCTTGAATGCCTGGGCAGTAGGATAGAGGACCTGCCCTTCGCTCTTACAAAAGGCATTGCTGGCATTTAATAGGCCTTATGGTAGTTATAAAATCACCTATAATTGAATTGCTTCGCAGATTACAGAGTGCTTTCAAATGCATCATCTCATTGAAATAAATTTATTTTTTTAGGATATAAGCAAACATACGCTCATCAGAGGACTTGTATAAAGTATAGAAAAGTGAAAAAAGGCATTAAACATCTCTCAAATCCCATTATCCAAAGACAACATTGTTAATATTTTACAAATTTCCTTCCAGCTGTTTTGAATGAGTCATAATTTTATCATAAAATTCTGCATATTCATTGTAAAAAATCAAATGCAGAGTTTATAAAGAAAAAAAAAAAAAAAAGTCCCTGTCCTCTTCCTAACCCCCCGCCCACCCCAAATCCTACAACCAACTTGCCAAATCACATTCTTCAGAGGCAGACATTGTTAATGTTCTTTAAATGCAAACACTTTCAGGTTTTTTCTTTCTACAGGCGTAAGTGAAAAATTTTTTGCTTTTCATGGTTGTGTTCTTAAAGCAAATTCAATTTCTATTCCATTTCACCCCATTGAAAATTACATCATAAGCTTTCTTGAGCATGATTTCTAATGGCTGCATAATAGTCTACTGCATATATGTATTATCATTTGCTTAATTATATGCTGTTGAATAATTAGGTTGTTTCCAGTTTTGCACTATTATAAATTCTGCAATGACTATCTTTGTACATAAAGGCTTTTCTGTTCTATTTAGGCAATTTCTATAGGAAAATCCACATTCTGGAAGAGTATTCCTGGGTCACAGCGATTATTCTTTCCATGACCTTGGCAAGTTGGCTATGCAGGTGCCTGCACATTTTATAGTAAACACAGAGAAAGGATCACAGGATTTGGGAACTTGTATTCAAATACCAGCCTTGACACTAATTAGCTGTGTGACCTTGGAAAGTAACTTAAGTTCTCTGAGTCTCATATCTGCATCTGTAGTATATAGATAGCAATGCTAACTTGATAGTGTTACTATGAAAGTTATTTTGTAAGGCATTTAAAGTAATATAATCCTTAAACAAATACTGAGTAAAAAATGTTTCCTATGGGCACCTAGGTGCCTCAGTCAGTTAAGCATCTGCCTTCAGCTCAGGTCATGGTCCCAGGGTCCTGGGATTAAGCCCTACATCGGGGTCGCCACTCAGCCAGGAGCCTGCTTCTCTCTCTGCCTCTTCCCACTCCCACCCCTCCTCTCCTTGTGCGCTTGCTCTGTCTCCCTCTCTCTCTGTCTGAAATGAGAGTCTCATGCTCTACTGACTGAGCTAGCTGGGCATCCCTTTCTCTGTCTGAAATAAATAAATAAAATATTTTTTAAAAATGTCCTATACCTCCTTTAAAAAAACAAACAACTATTTTTATCCTTAAGAAAAATTTAGGCATTGCATATACAGTAAGAGGCACACCTGTGAAACGGACAGCTTGATGATGTTTTACATGTGTATAAACTTCTGTAATCACAATTCGGATCAAGATGTAGAACAATTTCTATCACCATAGAGGATTCTTTCATGTTCTGCACCGCTCAATAACCATTCCTACCTCCCAGAGGTAACCACTGACTTCTATCACCATGGGTTCACTTGAACTTTGTTTAATGGAATCATGTAGTATGTACTCTTGTGTGTACAGTGGCTCTTACCCCATATTATGTCTGTGACATTCATTCATGATATTGTATTAATAGCTTCTTCTTTTATATTGTTGTATAATATTCCAAAGAATGAATATTCCAACATTTACTTTCCCATTCTCTTGTGGATAGACATTTGAATTGTTTCCAGTTTGAAGGTATTATGAACACTTTTCCACATGTCTTTTATAGACATATAACACTCATTTCTTTTGGATATATACCTAGAATTGCTGAGTTACAGGGTAGATGAAGATTAGTTCAGGTGGATATTTCTTTTATCTTCTTTGAAGGCAAATTTGAGAAGTTAAAACCATTCATTTATTCATTCAATAGAGGTTTATTAAATGCCTAATAGGCATCAGGCACTGTTCTAAATCCTAAGGTATAGAGGTGCCAGGGTTAGTTAAATAAGAGCTTCAAAGATGTCGTTAAAAGCCACTCTTCCTTTCCACCATCCTTAGAGGGTTTTAGAGTACTCAACATCAGGTTTATACCTTCAGTTTCAAGAAGGCTGCTGTAGCTCAGGTATCACATCATTATAAGTGCTCATCCACAAACAACGAGTAGAGAGAAGGAGGGTCCTTCTTGTGTGTATGAACTTTATTTTATTTATTATTTGTTATTTTTGTGAATTTTATTATTTTTTAAAAAATATTTTATGTATTTATTTGAAAGAGAGAGCACGAGTGGAGGGTAGGGGAGAGAGAGAAGCAGACTCTCCACTGAGCAGGGAACCCAACATGGGGCTGCATTCCAGGACCCCAATATCATGACCTGAGTCAAAGGCAGGTATTTAACAGACTGAACTACCCAGGCATCTCTGTGAATTTTATTTTACTTATGATTTTTTTTTGTTTTTAAAGATTTTATTTATTTATTTGACAAACAGAGACACAGCGAGAGAGGGAACACAAGCAAGGGGAGTGGGAGAGGGAGAAACAGGCTACCCGTCAAGCAGGGAGCCCAATGCAGGGCTCTAACCCAGGATCTGCCCTGAGCCAAAGATAGACACTTAATGACTGAGCCACCCAGGTGCCCCTGAATTTTACTTTTTAATCAGGGAGAAAACTTTCCTCAAATCCCCAGCAGACTCTCCTTCAGGCCCTATTGGCTAGATTGTCATATACTCATGCCCTAGAAGCAAAGAAGTTTGAAATAAAGTATATTCAGAATTTTCAACTTTTTAAATGAGAAGCATGTTTAACGTGCAAAAAAAAGGGGGGGGGATAGTGGTTGATGAGCAATCAACAATATCTGCTATAGCTATTGTACAGCTGTTCAACCTTGGGTCAATGACTTGATGTCTCTGAGGCTTTCCTATCAGAAATATGGGGGCAATAACACCTCCTTTAAAAGTTAAGGCCAGGGCGCCTGGGTGGCTCAGTGGGTTAAGCCTCTGCCTTCAGCTCAGGTCATGATCCCAGGGTCCTGGGTTCAAACCTCGCATTGAGCTCTCTGCTCAGCAGGGAGCCTGCTTCCTCTCCTCTCTCTCTCTCTCTCTCTCTCTCTGCCTGCCTCTCTGCCTACTTGTGATCTCTCTCTCTGTCAAATAAATAAATAAAATCTTAAAAAAAAAGTTAAGGCCATTATTAAGTGAAATAAAAGATCATGTGATGTGATGGGCAAACAGTAGGTGCCAAAATAAATGTTAATACTCTCCCTTTATACTGTTCTTATGCCCATGCCTAAGCTACTCTATGTTTGTGGGGGATTTCATCAAGAATTGTTAAAATGAAAGATCAGTTGGGAAAGGTGAAGAGGAGAAAGGAAGAGGGTGCATTTCATGTGGTGATACAAGTCTGTGTAATTTGGAAATTATATGGTTAGGGAAATTGTAGCTTCTTTTTTTAGGATGCAAAAGAGAATGTGGAAAGCAGAATCAGTTACAAGGAGATGTATTACAGTTAGCCAAATTTTGTTGCTTCACAAATACATGAAAAAATATGATCTTGTGAAGGCTATTGGGTACCAAATGAGCTTTATTTTTTTTCTCTTTGGGTTTTATTTTTTAACTGTTTGTTTTAATAGCTCATGAAAATATGGTGGTGCTTTTTATGGCTGTAATGAATTTTAAGGATATGAGACTTCACTTCAGCTTTCTAGTACTAAATCTTTTTAGTAGAGAGATAAGATAGTTATTATGCTGGTATCTCTCCATGCTCCTGGTGGCCAATTCCTCCTTCTGTCGCTATTCATGCTTTTCTAAAAATTGCAGCCTATGAGACGTGATGATAATTTTGGTGGCAGTTGGTGCCTGGGACATTACTATCATCCTCTGTGAGCCTCACTTGCCTTCCTCAGGTTTATTCTCATTTCTTAAATATTTTTAGTTTTAAATATTTTATTCATTTACTTGAGAGAGACGGAGGTGCAACAGAGATAGTGAGACAGACAGAGCATGAGCTGGGGAGGAGAGGCAGAAGCATGTTCCCCACTGAGCAGGGAGTCCAGTGCAGGAGTGGATCCCAGGATCCCGGGATCATGACCTGAGCAGAAGGCAGACGCTTAACTGACTGAGCCACCCAGGCATCCCTCTTGATTCTGATTTCTTAAACATGAACTTTTCTCCTTCCCTCTTTTTTTGTTTTCTTAAAGAACATGAGCTATGGAACTGGAGTGCTTGAGCTGAAAACCAGACATTTCTAGCCCAGGCCTTCTGGCTGTGTGATTTGGGATATGTCACTTAACCTCACAATGACTCAGTTTCTTTATTTGAAAAATGGAGGTAATAATAGGAATTGTTGAGAGAATTAAGTGAATAATGCACATAAAAATACTTGGAGATATAAAGAGCTTATCAAACTCAACACCCAAAGAACAAATAATCCAATCAAGAAATGGGCAGAGGACATAGACAGACATTTCTGTAAAGAAGACATCCAGATGGCCAACAGACACATGAAAAAGTGCTCCACATCACTCTGCATCAGGGAAATACAAATCAAAACCACAATAAGATACCATCTCACACCAGTCAGAATGCCTAAAATTATCAAGTCAGGAAATGACAGATGCTGGCGAGGATTCGGAGAAAGGGGAACCCTCCTACAGTGTTGGTGGGAATGCAAGCTGGTGAAACCACTCTGGAAAAGAGCATGGAGGTTCCTCAAAAAGTTGAAAATAGAGCTACCTTACAACTCAGCAATGGCACTACTGGGTACTTACCCTAAAGATACAAACGTAGTGATCTGAAGGGGCATGTGCACCCAAATGTTTATAGCAGCAATGTCCACAATAGCCAAACTATGGAAAGAACCTAGATGTCCATCAACAGATGAATGGATAAAGAAGATGTGGTGTGTATATATACAATGGAATACTATGCAGCCATCAAAAGAAATGAACTCTTGCCATTTGCGACAATGTGAATGGAACTAGAGGGTATTATGCTTAGTGAAATAAGTCAATCAGAGAAAGACAACTATTATATGAT